>NC_071108.1:4847500-5127500 GCF_024256425.1 Clarias gariepinus | reverse complement strand
CGGCCTCTATAGCGCACTAGCTTTTCATTTTCCGCTATTTGGGATTCAATGCTAATACAGTTATTTAGCTGAGGCTATTCTAAAGAGGAATAAGTGGAGATATGAAGAGAAACTTATTAGATTTACAGGACTGTCTGAAACCTCCACCAGGGGTAGCTCGGTGGTTAAGGTGCTGGACCTTTGATCAGGCGGTCCCTGCTTCAAACCCTGAAGCCACTGTTGGACCCTTGAGCAATTTCCCTCTGAGATTAATAAAGTTTGAAACTTGAATCTTGAGGTCCTTTACCCCAAGTGCTCAGATACAATCGGGTGTTGAGCTGGCAACCCGACCCCGTAAAAAGTGACTGCCACAGAAATGCGGATATACCTGCAGGGTGGGGAGGATCCATCGCAAGATTTGCCGGAAGGACAGATAGACCCTTTCACCTCTTAGCAACACCCCCAGGGTTTGTTCTCCTTGTCTTTTGTCTACATGGTGCCGGTAAAAATTTTAAACTACTTTCCGCTCTGTTAACTAGAAACTAAAAATGTATAAAAAATGATGAAAAGTGATGCTTCAGAGCTCCAGGGTCACCAGCTCGATCGGCTGAATCTCTGAGGTTTCTGGTTTCCTCCCAAATCCCCAAAAACACGCTTGGTGCAGTAATGACTAGTAATTGCCCCTAGGTGTAAATCTGTGCATCTATGTGTTCCATCTCGGGTGTTTTTTTTTTTTGGATAGATCCCAGATCCATAATGAGCGGATCCATTTGTGATAAATGTACAAAAATCATCTACAAAGCACAATTTGGAAGGAGAAGAGAAAGGAGAAGAGGAGGAGATAAAAAAGCAGCAGTGCGAGAGGACTGAATACGTGGGGACTGTAACAGGAGAGTTTTCAAATCTCCAACATCTCTACATAGCCTGGAGCTGCTATTTCCCCTTGGAGCTCTAGGTGCCCAAGCCTCCCCCCGCACCACCATCTCCACCCTGCCCAAAACACACACACAGCCTGAAGAAAGGCCTGAGTTTAGGAGCCTTTTGTCGAGCTTCTCCTCCCTTCTTGGCTAAATTTAGCCTAATTGTTCTCTCATATCGGGCTCATAATACCAGAGCCGTGTGCCCACCTCGGCAAGTCGTTAAATCGAGTTAGCTCACTTAATGAGTGGAGAAAAACGCAGCGTGTGCCTGCAGTATGGCCGTAATCAGCTCGCTCGCAGCAAAGACAGAGACGCAATCCTCCGCCATGCACCCCAAGTGGAGTGGCTTAAAAAAAAAAAAAAAAAGTTTTTAAAAAAAAATAATTTGTCTAATCCTGACGAGCTCGTTCCTCACGGAGAGCTCAAACACTAGAGAGAGAGAGAGAGAGAGAGAAAGAGAAGACTACGTTAAGGGAGACTGATGAAGGATACAGAAAGAAAGACTGCTTAAAAAACAGAGAGATAGAAAGATATATGGCATCGTGAAAAAGATAAAGAGACAAATTGGAGAACTGAGGAGGATGAAAAAGGACTAAGAAAAGAGCGAGGGAGAGATAGAGAGATAAAAAGGCAGAGGAAAGGAAAGAAATACAAGCATTAGTCAAGATGGAGATTAAGAAAGACCAACAGAGAGAGAAAGAGAGAGAGGGAATACTTATCAGGAGGGACAGACAGAGAGGCATAGAAAGACTGGAGGATTTAGAGCTTCCTTCACACTGCAGCGGAGCAAAGCGTTTTTCATGCCTCTTCCCGCTTCTATTCTACAGAGACAGGTGAAAATCCTGTGCAGGGGATTGTGGGAGCGAGAGCGTGCCAAACAGCCATTCAGCCGTTTGCGAGCGGGAGAAAAGTAAAAATTGCAAATTTAGACTCGATGCAAATAAGGAGTGAAAATCGCTCTGGATTCAGCCAATCAGATTAGAGAACGCAGCATGGAGGATGATCGTGTCATGATGTGCCACGCCCATGGTCAAGCCACTGCATGCAACAGTTTAGTGACACGCCCTCTGAAAGGTCAAGTGCTGGTGAAGGAAGAAGGGCAGACAAACGGAAAAAGAGCGATTGAAGGACAAATAAACAGCTGAAGACGGAGAGAGAGACAGATAGGAAGAAATTTTGAAGTAACTGAGGATGATGGAGAGAAATGAGCAGGGACAGAGACGAAAAGACTGACCGGATAAAAAGAGAAAGAAAAAAGAGAGAAGATGAAGGGATGAAGAATTGAGTTAGAAAAAGAAAGAGCGGCAGATAAAGGGATGATGTTATACAGAGATGGACAGATAAAGAGAGAGAAAAAAGGGGGACTATATAGAAAGAATATGGTCGAGAATTAAAGAATGAAAGATAGAGACAAAAGAGAGAGAAAAGTTACAAGAGAGAGAGAGAGAGAGAGAAGCAGAAGGGAATGAGGGATATTATTAAAACAGATTAGACAGATAGAGAGATATAGAAGAAAATAATAAAAAAAATGAGAAAGACAGAGATATGAGACCAAGAGAAGAAGAGATGCTACATGCGTTTATTAAGAAATATAGATAGACAGATTGTCTAGCATTTCATCATTCTTTCCTTCTCTCTTTTTATTTATTTTTCATCTCTCTCCCTTTCTCTCTCTCTCTATCTGTCTGTCTTTCCATATCACCTGGAGGTCTTTTTCTTTTTTTGCTGTCTATCTCTAAGTCTTACTTACTTTTGTCTGGTCTGTCTATTGCTTTCTGTCTCTCTCTTTCTGTCTGTCTATTTGTTCCTCTGCCGCTCTCCTCTCAGTTGTCCTGAGGGGGTGAATGCTACCCTAGGAGATAGAGAGATAGAGAGTCAAAGACAGTGACGAATACACACAGAGCAAGAGAGAGAGAGAGAGAGAGAGAGAGATCCATGTGTTAATTAAGAAGTAAAGATAGATAGATAAATTGTCTATCATTTCATCATTATTCCATCTCTCTTTCCATCTATATTTTCCATTTCTCTCTGCCTGTCTGCCTTTTTCTCCATCTTTCTCACTGTGTATGTACTGTATGTGTCTCTCCCTCTTTGTCTATCTCTCCGCAACACAAAGGATTTATTAAAATATAAAGGCGAGGTTAAGCACACGTTTCCCGTCTAAATGCTCAGGAGATGATTAGTGGCTAAATCCCACAGCTCGCTCTATCTCTCATCCACAGATGGTGGAGGGATTTGAGCGATTGTTACCGCCCTCGAGGTCACGACCGGATAGGTGGGAAAAACGAGGGCCCTCGTTTGAAGTGTGCACTTCAGCTCATACGGACGGCATCCCGCTCGGACAAAGAGGTGCGATGAGTCTGTGCAGAAGAGCAAGCGAGCTGATGCCCGTGTGGTGAAAAAATACTACTAATAAAAAATTAAATGAAATAAAACATTTTTAAAATGATTTCTGCCTTTCAGAAGGCAAAATCAACCTGCATGATGGGAAGTAAGGGCATGATGAGGGGGAGAAAAGGTAATGATGGGGGAAAAAACCTCAATGAGTGTGTACGCATTTCAGCAGATTGAGGAAAAGAGCTGCTTTTGGTCCAGAGTGCAATTTGACAAGTGACAGGGAGGGAAGAACAGTGTGATCAAGGGCACTTCATAAAACACACACACACACACACACACACACACACACACACACACACACACACACAGACAGACAGACCCTGCCAAGGCACTTGTCAGGATCCATGTCTGAGCAGGGGGGGCTCCTAATCTGTGTTTGCTGTGGCTTCCCCCTCCACAGCATACACTCCCCGGGGAACCGTCATAGGGGCTGGAGGGCCCTGACACACACACACACACACACACACACACATATACACGTATCCTCCCCCTCAAACCAGCACCACCCTTGGTGATCACACGTGGCTTTGATCATCCTGAATACACACCTTGTTTGATCTAGAGACATGACAGCAATGTAATCACACACACACACACACACACACACACACACAGTATGTCATTTTAAACCGTAAACATAATCCATATTAAAGATTACACCTAACTAATGTGTAAGAATCATCTAAAATCTCTATAATTGTACATACCATTAAAACGAATAAAAGGCTCTGGGATCAAATCGCACCCTTGACCCTGTTCACGATAAACTGCAACTCACTTCTAGGTTACATCATTTTCTCACCTACTGTACTGTACCTACCGCAGTGCATTGTGGGATTTTTAGAAATCGTCCTGTATACTGCTAATCACCAAGATGGCTGCTGAGTCTATTGAAAATAGCCGTGTCATCATTGCTAACTCCAATAACTGCACGAGTTTAGCTTTAAATAAAAATATCTCAACATTTCTGAGGTAAATGTTGGTCTTTTCAACACTTTGGGATCGTTACAGCTGTTCTCTTGCCTTCACATCAAATGATAAATCCTTTTTTTTTTTTTAGCATTAGTTATAAGCTAGCTATACTAGCCAAACTAGCAACAGCTTTTTTCTGACCACGACCACTTTTTTTTTTTTTTCTAGGTTAAAACTAAACTCCTTAAAATATTCTGGTAAATTAATTCCTCAGTAGAATCATTAGCTCTATAAAAAACATAACAATTAAATTCACTGCTAACCTTCGATCAGCTAGTTAGCTACCTAGCATAGAAGACATGTAGCTCTGTAGCATTAGTAGTCACATGATTACTATGACGACGTGGCTATGTACATTTGTTAATAATTATATGTTCGAGGTGTGCTTCAGAGCCGGAAAAGAGAATTCTAATAATATAACAGAAAGATTACCTGATTAGCTAGCAAATTACATGATGATTTGTCACGAAGATAAAAGAGTAACCTAGCAACGGAGTGCTTCTGTTCTGATGATTATTTTCATTTGGTATGTTGTGTTGGACTCTGTAACTTGTTGAAAAGAGAAACGAAAAAATGGATGAAGAAGCTAATAAGTGTTATAATTTGATTTGTTATCATAATGTGATTACATAAGACGCTGTACGAGTATTTGATAAAATTATGTGCACGTACGAGTCTGAGAGTAAGCGGCAGAGTATGGAAGGGAAAAGTCCTCAATCACGCCCAGGAAAAAGTTCGAAAGTCAACCATCATCTGGAAAAATCATCAATGCTTACAGTTTTCTGGGATTCTTAAGGGCCAGTATTGGAACATTATCAGGAAAAAGGTTCAACAATCAACAGTGCTCATTACAGTGAGATGCTTATGCTTGAAGAGAAAGCTAAACTTCAAATTAAACACAGAGGACCGCTGTCCAAGGGTGTGTTGATCTTCCATGGGTATACACGTCTGTACACTTCTGCCCACACACACAACTTCGCTTTATCCTCCCTATAAGCTGATCTCGCTCCATCGGATCTGTTTGGTCTCTGAAAGAAGATTCGCTTCTGATGAAGAAGTGAAGACAGCGGTGCATTCGTTGGATTTATTTATGTTCATTTATTTAGAATGATTTCTTTATAGACGGTGGAGTGTACATGTTTTTTTTACTGAGTACTACTAGTGTATATATTCAAAAAACTATGCCACAGTATGAGAGGTTTTGTTTAATTTTCCGAAAGCTCAAGTTTTCGAGTTTGGAAATTATTTAAACACTAAACTTGGGACCGATAAACGAGGCAGAAACAGTGTTTATGAGGAGTGTGTGTGATTCAGAGGTACAGTAATCGCCAGGAACTCATTAACCACAAACAGCTGACTGTGCACTATGAGTTCCTCAAGGGTAGGAGGAGATCTGTCTCCACCTCTCACTGTCTCTTTCTCTCCTGTGTCTCTCTTTTTTTATTTTTCTTCACGTTGTAGTAAAGCTCAAACACCCGGATGCCAGTTATATCCCTACAGATCTTCCAACTGACAGTATACAAACACAAGAAAGTGCAGACACTTGCGTTTTTTTCCCCCACTTGAAACAGCTAGGCTGGGCTAATCCTGTCCTGGAGCAGGTGTAGTCAAACGAGTGTTACAAATCCAGCCCATACCTCACCCCTCCTTCGTCTCCTCACCCTTTTGACCCCTGGCGTTCTCTGTGTGAACTACCATCCCCCCCCTCGTGAGCTTTCCATCATTCCCTGAATACACACACATGCACACACACACATACACACAGACACAAACACGTACAGGTACATATATATATATATATACTTATAACACACACACAGACATCTATATTTAACCATAAAAGTGTACTTGGAGCCACATTTCCTGATTGTTACTTCCTGAAGCGGCGTGAGTTTGTTAGTGCCTTCATACAGACATGCAAAACATTGGGCTATGCTAGAGCATGCAAACAAGGACAGGATGTGAGGACGGGGCGCTACAGGTCTGACCAGTTGTCTGTTTGTATAAACAAGCCGTGTGTGTGTGTGTGTGTGTGTTCGAGCCAGAGTATTTCAAAGCCTCTTTAAACAGGAACACATATACAAAGATGTTGTAGTTATTGCACTAACCTAACACACTGGAAAATCAATCACCAAATACAGCAGTACCAAAGGACAACCTACCTAACGGCCAGGAGCGATCATGATCAGGGCTCGCTTTTCATTCAATTTCACAAAGACTATCTCTATGTCTATGCTCCTGATGATCGTTTGATAACCCTAAACACAAGATGTCAGTGATTTACCATGCACCGACAGATGTCTCCTTTGTGTGTGTGGTAAATGTGTGAGTGTGTGTAGGCTACATGTGTGGGGGTTGGTAGGTGGGTTGTTGTTTTGTGTGTGTGAGCACATGAGCTAGTGTTTTGGCTCATCCCTTCGACGGAAAATCCCGTTGTAATCCAGATTGAGGAACAAGCATTGCCGATGTTAACTGCTTAAAGTTTTTAGTGTAACCTTCTGTAACTGGACACTGAGACTAAGACTGAGTGATGGGTGTGACGCCTTTTACACTTAAAACCATCAAACTGTGGGCCGCGTCTAAACACCGTACTGGAATTTTTGGCACTATGAAACCACTCAACTCACTAGGACCAAGTCCAATTTTTAAACAGGATTGCCTACTGGCTGTAGTTACTACACGGGGCGTTTGATTGTGCAGAATAACAGTTAGAGTAAAAAATAGCTTTATTTCTTTACAGTATATAATCCCCTGCTACACCACTTCACTAATCCCAGCATTTCACTAGTGCATGGATACCATCAAAGTAGAAAGTTTTCCAAGTATGTTGGAGCATACTTGTCAGGCAGCCTGCTTCATGTCTGAAACGCTGGCCCCCCAAGAACTCCTTTAATGTGTAGGTGGCTTGGATCGAGATCAAGACTGTACAGGGGATGTAGCACGTCTCTTCGTAGCAGGAATGTACATCGTCCCTTACAACAAGTATTCTGTCGATTTTCAAGAATCAGGAGTTCCGCTCGTTGAATGTTCACGGAAACAACAGTATCATCATTCACAGACGTATGACCCTCTTTTTAAAACATTTGCACCTTGAAATTGTTTTACTGTCTAATCACCGTACTGTGCTTAAGGTCTTCTGTAAAAGTCAGCTGCTTTGCCTCTAAGTGGTGCAGTGGTTAAGTGCTGCCCCTATCATCCAGAGATCACGAGTTCGATTCCCGGGTGATGCTGTAACCTCTCGCAGCCGGAGGTCTAGAGAGAGCCGATTGGCCGAGCTCTCTCAGTGGGGTGGTACCACATCAATCCCAGCTCTACAGTCAATCAGGGGTGTCTGTGTAAGCTACGCAAGTAAAAGAAGCAGATAGCACTGTCCTCCGAGTGTGTTATGTCAACCCCAACGGTGCGTGAGTTCGAAAAAAAATGCGATCAGCTGGCGTCACGTGGTTCGGCGGTAACACGTGATAGTCTTCAGCCCTCCCGAATGAGTGGTAGTAGTGGCCTTGATGTGTGAGCCCCCTAGTGACAGGGAGGAATTTCCGAGTGTGATTTAACGCCACTCATAATAGAAATGTGAAAGGCATTATTATTGCCTCTTATTCCCGCTTGCCCCCCAAGGCTTTCTAACACTCCTAATCTCACCTGTAGACTCTGTAAATAATTACGTCCTCCACTTATACTCCACAATATTTTCTGACTAATGTACTTGATTCTATTTGTGAAAACATTGTATAAACACATTAGCCATTCAAACCACCGTGACCCCGACCAGGATAAAGCATTTACTTCTGCTGAGTGAATGAAAGCAGTAATTGCGTCACACAGCCCTGTGCCAGCACCATAAAAGATCACATGTTAATATCTGTCAGCTCCCCGGAACATAAAAACTGCCCTCTCTTGCAACTCTTCTTTGTCTCATCCGCTTGATCTCAGTCCCGATGTAACCTCAAGTTTTGATTGCTGTTTTTGGCTAATTGGTTACGCATACTGCACTACACAATGACTAAGAAACGCACTCACAAAAAAAAAACATTGAGACAAAAAAAATACAGTCTGACATATTTGTTATAGTGAACAATTCCCACATAAGCTGTTTTTTTTTTTTCAAAAATATGTGATTTTATTAAATTCTACTGATTAAATTTTTAGAATGTTTCCTGTGTGTATACTGTATACAGATATCCATCCATCCATCTGGGAACCTCTGTAGTCTAACTAGGGATTGTGGAGGCCAGTGGCATTTATTCCCATTTTGTACGACCGTGGTAGGACCTCCGCTCAACATTCACACACACATTCACACACTACGGGCAATTTGGGAATGCCAATTAGTCTAATTTGTATGTCTTTGGACTGTGGGAGGAAACCGGAGAGCCCAGAGGAAACCCACCAAGCAAGAGGATAACGTGCAAACTCCAGGCACACAGACCAGATGCGGGAATTGACACCAGAACCTAAAGGTGCGAGGAGACCGTGCTAAACACTAAGCCACTGTGCGGAAATTTTTTTTAAATAAATAAGGTTATGGGGTGGCCTAGTCAAAGTCCGGACTTATAACTAATTGAAATCCTTAAACTGGTCGGTCATGCTTGAAAACTTTCCAATGAGGCTGAATCAGAACAATTCTTCGAAGAACAGCGGGTCAAAATTCCTCTACGGCGATGTGAAAGACACATTGCCAGTTACCACAAACGCTTGATTGCAGTTGTTCCCGCCATAGACAGCATGCTGAAATATATACAGTAAATATATACACCACACAGAGTATATACACTATATATACCAAATGCTGCATAATATATTACCCCTGGTCATGCTTAAATATGACAACAGCATTGTTGTACTGTATCTTTAACTTATGTAATCTTTTAGTACATCTTTTTAAAGGACAATAGTATAGAAATAAAACTTGGATATACTGTATTTTAGAGTAGTCAATGTGCAGCTTGTATAACAGTATGGATTTACTATCATCTGAAAATAACTCAACATACAGCCATTAATGTAAAAATAGCAGCTGTACTGTACAGTGGGGCAAAAATGTGTTTTTGATGAAAATGATGAAAATTACAGGCCTCTCTCATCTTTTTAAGTGGGAGAACATGCACAATTGGTGGTTGACTAAACCCTTTTTCCCCCACTGTACATCTTTAACCATGCAAAGTCACATGTCCTATTCATCATTTTCATGTGTTTTTCAATGGACAAGTATGTCTCCAGACCTGAACCTTATTGAGCACCTGTGAGGCGTCCTCAAGCGGGAGGTGGCGAAGCGCCATGTGTCCAACATCCAGCAGCTCCATGATATCATTATGGAGGAGTGAAAGAGGATCCCAGCAACAACATGTGCAGCTCTGGTGAATCCCATGCCCCGGAGGATTAAGGCCGTGCTAGATAACGATGGTGCTCACATAAAATATTGACACTTTGGACAGTTGTGACATGTTCACTTAGGGTGTTCTCATTTTTCATTTCCAGTTATTTAGACAATAAAGTCTGCATGTTGAGTTACTGTCAGAGGACTGCTATACAAGCTGCACAAAGTAGATTCAATTTTCATTTCTATAATAGTGCCCCTGGAGAAGATATAAAGTAATTAATTGTTTGCTGAAATGTGAGGAGTATACTCACTTTTTTAAGACTATTTACACTCACTTACTTATCTTCTACACCGCTTTATCCTGGATAACGGTTTATAAAAGTACTATCAGCAGTTATAAGACATAATAATTGAAGACACAGTGTCATCTGATGGATTTTGTTAACATAGCATATATACCTCAACCGAGTGGTAGAGATGGCTCAATCAGGTTAAATTCGGTACATTTTTTTAAAAGTGGCGGATAGAAAGTGCTCTACCAAAAAGTGAAAGAAGTTAAGAAATTCTTCGTCAATATGGCTTTTTGTCAGTAATTTAACATCAGTAAATACTGATGTCAGTGATGATGTTGTAAACAAAGTACTGTTGTTCATCCATGATGAATGCCATAATGACTTCACAATCCAGCCACGTGCACCGTCATGTTGTCACTGTGAGTGTTTTCCAGTTGAAAAATCTCAAGTCCCTGTTTGGGCACGTCTTGTTGTCGTGAATGTGAACAGATGGTTTTGTAAACGCACGTACAACTTTTTTTTAAACAAATGCGTCATTAGCAATGTCTGTATGTACATTTCTTTCACCATATCATTCTGATTTTTATGTAAAGTACCCAGTCCTGGTAACCTTACACAGTTATAGTCTTGGTAATCCTAGGTCAGATGTGTTGATCCCAAGGGGCTCCTATTTTTAAAGTATCAGGGCCTAATTAAATGATCTTTTCTAGGCTTAATCAATCCCGATTTGACGTTTGTATTTATTTCTGTCTGTGTAGCGTAGCAGACTTGAAGTCTTGGACATTGAAATGTCAATCAAATGGACTAATTAGAGGACTTTTTAATGAGCAACGCCCACCCACAGAGTTCAGTCAGATCAGCAAGTACAGCTAGTGCTCGAGTGGAGTTTCATCACATTTCCAGCTTGTTATTTTCATTCGACACTCGAGTTTTGGTATCGTAAACTGCATCAGAAACATCTGCATTAATTAATATTAATACCATCCGTGACTAAAAATAGTCGCTCTCGGTGAATTGTTGGTTTAGACTTTTACACTCAGAGACCTGAATTCAATAAGTATTCATTCATTTTTAATATTACTTTCATAAACTGTCAATTCATGTGCGTGTTAATTACTTACATTGCTTGTAGTTAATTCATGGTTAAATATTAATGGGGAATTCAATTCTTTATGTTAACCATCAAGAGCAAATAAATCGAGGGATTTTTTCACAATGGTCGCTGTAGATCCATTTCCTTTCCCCATTTTTTAAAAATAACATAACTACTAAAGTAATTCATACACTGAGGAGCATCATTACCAGACTGAAAGACTAAATTTAAACGATTGTTTAAAACCTCTACACTTTAGCAGACCTAATACGAACGCTACGCTAACCCATCATGCACACGTTAGTCCAATTTCATGATAATGCGTGACTGGTAATAACAGGTAATTGGTCACAATCAGCATGCATTATAAGCTAATGATGCATTACCGACAGGAGGAACCAAAAAAAAAACCCTTCACACTTTCACAGCCTCGTATGGTATTGATTAGAGCGAACAATAGCGTGGCAGGGAGCCTCGGCCATCGCTGCAGGCGAAGAAGGGAGGAGATGAGGTCTTCGGGGATAATATGGTGCAAACAAAAGGATTTCGCACCTTCCTCTGGCCCCCTGCATGGGGTTTAAGGGGGAGAGGAGACAGAGGCGGGCGCTCGTCTGTCTGTCTGCGCGGTAAATTAACTGTGGAGCGTGGCATTAGGGAGATTCCAGCACTACTGCGAGTCCGGTGTTCGTGCTGGCTCATTAAGGATGATCATAATGTACTAATAATACACGTTATCACATGCACCGTTGGAACTTTATTTCACGTACCTGTTTGGACATGTGTATGTGTGAATTGGCAGGTGACCATAATATACAGGGGAATAACCTGTCAGATGAGTGTATTGTGGCAAACAGTCAAAAAAAAAAAGGAAAGAAAAATCAGGCCCTTATAGTGTATGTTCGGCCTTGAATATATATAATCAAATCAACATGAACATGATTTTACTTACATTTTAATTTTGTCTTCCGTCAAAGATCATGTTGTGCAAAATGGTTGCTTAAAGACACCTATAACCTTTAAAAGGTCTACCGTGTTTCCCACAGATCTGAAATATACTTGCAATTATATAGAGAGGATTTATACTAGCCCTCCCCTCCATCTACCCATATGTGTAAGACCAAGTAAAAAACAATAAAAACATAGTTGCAAGCAACAATGACCGGGCCCAAGCACCTTGCAGCATCGCCACCCGGGCGCACCAGAAAGACAAAAGAGGACATACCCATTACCATTATGACATCATTTTAGAAAAGGGAGGATTTTATGTTTAGACCTCCAAAAAGCCTCAGATGCTGAAAAAAGGTGTCACACTATTATGTCACTCAATGTGGAGTCACCGAATATGATGTCTATCAAAAAATGTCACATAGAAAGTTATTACCCCTTTTTCGGCATATAAGTTCAAGGCGTTGTCACGGCTGACCAATTTGAGATATCGAAAATCCCTCCACAATTTTACATCCTCAATGTATTAAGATCACATTGGCTTGGATTGGTGCCAATCGTATAAATCCCCTAGGAGGAGTATATCAAAAACCATTGGGTGCAATTTACAAACAACCCAAAATAACTGACTGCCTGTTGAGTTGAGCCCATGACATGCACTTCGACAACTGTTTAGCTCAATGAGCTCTAAACGTGTACCAGGTTTCGTTTACATACATGCAAGTGTGTATGATTTATGCAGCAAAATCTCATGTGAGGCATTCTAATGGGAGCAGATTCCAACCAGTCTGCCAATTCTAATGGGTTTTTCAGCATGTTAAGACTTCAAAAAAAAAACGTAACCTGGAAGAAAAACTCCTTAGAAGAACAAGAGAGCCCTTACACACTATGACAACATGGGGGTGATGTCATAGTGCTTGGGCCCTAACTCAGCACTATGACATCAGCCCTATGGGTTTGTCAGAGCATGTAACCCTTAAAACCTCATTGAATATACATATGGCTAGGGGTCAGGATTGTGTAATATTGAGCGACGCATGTTTTCAAAGGGTCACATAGGCGAATAAGTAGCACAGATAAGGTCATGTGGTTTTATCGTTGTTTAAGGTTGTTTCTGTGAAATAAATAAAAAATAAAATAATAACAATAATAACAATAATAATAATAATAATAATAACAATAATACTAATATGACCTCTATATTTTTGCTACGTCATTCCCATATTCCACTAGCAGTAACGTTACACATAATAACTTTGGTTCAACATGACATAGCAGAAAACCCAAATGCAAAGTTTAATATCTAAAGCCTCCCTCATCGTTACACATCAGTAAGACTTCAGTATAAGCAGCTGTTTTTTTTTTTTAAATTGGTCATTGACCAGTGCTGTGTTACTGCACGGATCCATGCCGGTTGAGTCTTAAGGTTTTAAATAAGACCCCGTTCACCACGCGAGATTGTGTTTCTCTGTAAAACATATACAGTCCGCCCTTCTTATTCTGTTTACTGCAGATGGTATTTAATGCCTTTCAGTACACCGCTCTCGCGGTAGCCGAATAAACAGGAACATACGCGGTAGGGAACTGTCTGCTGTTAGTTAATCTATTGTGGATGGCAACGATCTCTAGGAAACGGGTGGGCAAAGACGTATACTTGGGTGGGCTAGTGATGTATATGAACAGCCACCCATGTATATTTCCCCACCCTTTCACTCCATGTGTGGGGAAAAACTGGTCCAGATTTGTCTCTTCGAAACAAACAACTGCAGTATGAGTGTTGTGGTGTACCAACAAAATATATCTATATGTTGATTAATGTGAAGCACATACGCATAAGTCATTGAAAAGTAGGGAAGTGCTAATTTGCTAACTGCTAATACCAGGAGCAGCCATGTTATCCTGACGTCACTCGACTGAGGAGTACTATCTGAGAAGGAATTCCCAAGCAGAGGGAGCGTTTTGTACAGTGTTCCCAAGTTGGAAGAAGTTTTCCTTGGGGCCTCCAGGAGTTTTCAGGACGTTTATGGAAATCTCACTGCACAGAACTTTGCTCAGAACCTCTGACGGACAAAGCGCTTTGAGTCTTCCTAGCGTGTGGGAGTCTGTTTTGAATTGTCATGGTTTTCAAAGAGATGAGAATGTCTGCCCTACCTGTTTTGAAAGTGGAAAAGATAAAAAGAACAAGAAGAAGAAGAAACGAAGCAGAACTCTGGTAAGTGGTGGAGATAAGCTAATAAGGAAATTAATTAAGAATGACTGAAAAAGAGCTGGAGACTTAAAGGGGTTGTTTGGGTTCTTTCAAGTCCGTCTTAAATCAAAAATGAGGTGCAAACACAATAATGTACATTACTGTAGGTCTTGTTTGTTAAAAGTTTTTCTGCTCTGCATTGCGTCCGTGAAGTTTGTCACCTGGAGTGTGAAAATCATTCCGTGCAAAAATGCATTTCTAAGACTCATATGAAGCTTCTGCGGTCCTACTGAGCTACATCGCGATAGTACCTTCATAATCTAAGTTATAGTGTATTTTACGAGGGCTGTCCAGAGAGTGTCCACCCATATAATGTATTACAAGTAATAAACTCCTAATTATGCTCCTGTCAGTTGCTGATCTTTGGCGATTGTGCATTCTCAGGTGCTTGTTGATAATTTTCAACAGTTTCTCGAACATCTTTGAATCATCTAAATAGTTTGCACAGAGGAATGTTCAAGTTTAACGGAAAATAATTTGATCCAAATTCATCGTTCTAGTCGAGTCTGGCGTCCCCACTGACCAGTACAGGAAAGTCATTGTTGTTCATGCATCCGTGTTCCAGTCTACACGCTTGGTTACATCTTTTTCTCGGATAGTACAAATTTAACTCTTTTCTTCCCCTTGAAAAAAAGAGCTACAGTATGACGTAGGTATACGTTACACTCGCGCGTAACTTTAATTGTTGGAGATCGGCTGTTACAAACACTGTGTATCACAGCTTACCAAGACCTATTGCATTGTACTTCTATGTACCTCATAAGACAGACTGGGAAAACAAAAAAAGAGTGAACCATCCCTTTAAATAAAGCACTGCAATGCTGACAAAAACATACATTTGGTAACTAGCCAAGTCCATATAATGTGAATTATTTAGCTAGGTTAATATTATTATTTTTGTAGGGATTCTCATTTTGCTCAGATTGCCTTGATAGCTCGGTGTTATAAAGTATATGAAGAGTATAAAAGCCGGGTTGTTCTTCTGTTCGAGCCTATGTGATGTCCTGCTGGTTAAGCAAATCAATCTAGCGCCACATCTAACACTTGCATAATATTGCGCTTGTGTAATATTAGCATTCGTCGAGATTAAGTCGTGTGTACTACTGGTTCTCAGTTTCTCTGCATTTCACTTGTTTGTTGCCAGTTCGTTGGAAGCTCGTTCTTGCATCACTCGTTTCACCGTCGGCTCCTCGGCACTTCCACTGAAATCGACTCGACTCATAAGTCACTGCGGATATAAATGTTGAAACAGCACAGAAATCGTTTTTCGAAAGAAAAGAAAAGCCTCACTGCCGGTTGTTATAAATTCGGCAGGACACGAGGAAACATGTTAAATAATTCAAATCTCCGCAAGAATTCCAAACGAGTATTATGGGTATTAACAATGTGTTTAATGTGTGTAATATACAGGAGGTTCCGTCTCGCGAGCCGGCGGACGAGAGCCAAAGCGAAGGGATTATTAAGAAGAAACGCACTAATGAGGGCGGTTGAAATCCACTAATCCACAAACTAGTGAGGAGAGAGAGACAGACAGGCACAGGGAAGAGTAATGATGGAGAACGAGAGGGAGGGAAAGAGGAGAGGAGATTGTTAGTAAGAAAACGACGAGCCTAAAGCTGAAACAGGAAGGGGAAATTAAGCTAATGGTTTGCATCCAAAGACTGATTTTCCTGACTCAAAAAGAAGGACTGATGACAATATGTAAAGGCGAGAAAATCGGTTTATCAGCGCCGCAGACGACTGGAGCGGAAACACAACCCAGAGGTGACGGAGATCATCCATCCTGACACACCACTTCCTTAATGAGCGCGCATGTGAACCCGCAAAACATGCAGAAAGTGCTATTACTGCTGCTTATATGAAACTGAATCGCATTTCTGCTGGTCTGGTGCTGTCAGAATCACGGTGAGGACCAACCACTGAGATGGCGAAAATGAGCCAAATAGCTGCGAGACAGCTCTGACTCTTCAGTACACATCTAAGACACAGGACTTAAGCGGCATGCTAAGTTCGTCGCAGAAACCAGCCTAACCACCAGCATAAGGTTTAGGCATGTAGGAATGTAAACACTATATTCTACACACTGTATATACTATAGTTCAGAGGCTTCCATTGGATAATTACTGAAGGATTAATATGGTTCAACTGGCAACAAGTTATTTAACCCTAACTGAGTCAGTAAATAGCTTTTTACTTTTTTTCACTACCATGGTAGAAGACCAGGTCCTGCATAAAGCAAAGAAAACAACTAGGGAAATTGCTGAAGCTACTAAAATGGGGTTAAGATTTGTAAATCTACAAAATCGCATTATTAAAACCTGGAAGGATAGCGATGAACCACTATATAAAAGAAATAAATGTGATTGGAAAAACTGAAGGGAGATGATTTAAACGCTTAGTGAAATCAATTTGTAAAAAAAAAAAAAAAAAGCAACATCATTAGAATTCAAGGTACAGTATTTGGATTTGAACAGCTCTTTATCCTTAAGAAAACCACTAATCAGTGCAGCTAATCGTTCATTGGGCTCAAATTGTGAAAGAGTGGTTCAGGGAGAATGAGACTTCATTTTCACACATGGACGGGACACCACCGAGCCCAGACCTTAACCCTTATTGAGAATCTAAGCAAATGTGGAGAAGGCTTTATGCAGCGGTGCGACTCTCCCATGATCAATACAAGACCTTGGAGAAAAATAAACGCGACTCTGGACTGAAATAAATGTTGTGACGTAGCGTGAGCTTATCAACAATGCCATGTCTGTAATCAAAGCAGATTGCAGTCCAAAGAAATATTCCAGTGTGAGATTTTATTAATTTTTTTGGCAGAGCAATGTAGAACACCCCTGTTTCGAATGACGTTTGCACACCAGTGGATTAAAAGTGCATTTTACTAAAGTGCATTTTTTAAGGGGAAAAAGCTGTCCAAACCTACAGTACATGGCCCTATGTGAAAAAGTAATTTCCCCCTAAACCAAATAACTAGTTGTTCCCTAATAACAAGTGTTCATGATAACTTGCAGTGACTTTTTCATGTCGCTTTGGAGGAATTTTGGCCCACTCTTCTTTGCAGAATTGTTTGTTGTAACTCAGCCACATTGGGAGATTTTCGAGTACGAACAGGATCTCGATCAGGTTTAGATCTGGACTTTGACTAGGACGCTCCAAAACCTTAATTCTGCTTTTTTGAGCCATTTAGAGGTGGACTTGATCATCTTTTAGATCATTTTCCTGCTGCATCACCCAAGTTTATGTACAGAACCTCATATGTTACA
This sequence comes from Clarias gariepinus, assembly GCF_024256425.1. Lineage (NCBI taxonomy): Eukaryota > Metazoa > Chordata > Actinopteri > Siluriformes > Clariidae > Clarias > Clarias gariepinus. The sequence goes on along the minus strand of NC_071108.1, from coordinate 5,110,064 downwards.
CCATTCATTTGTCAAACACTTGTTACAAGAGAGAGATTGAAACGTTAAAACAATTCCCTTGTAAAATAACCTGTTAAATATGCAATCTGCTCTGGTTTATGCAAAGGTTCTCTGAATGCAAATGCTGTAGAATAAACACTGATTCATACCGCGTTCAGAAACTGAAAAACACCATTTTCCTTCCAGAACACTTTACAGAAAGAAACACTAACTTTAACATAGCATGAGGCAGGTTATTGGTTCGGATTGGGTATTCCTGTCACTCCCCACTTTTCAATTCTTACACCGCACATGCTATTATTACCATCTATCCGGTTTTCTGCTAATCTTAGGATCGTAAGCTTTTATCTAAAGATAAAAAAGGAGTTGGGATTTTAATACACTTTTCACTTCCCTGTTTCTGTTCTCACTCATGACGCTGTTATTCCACCACGTGCTGCTCCATGACTTGTCAGGATTCTGCAACTCTTTTGATTTATGACTAAAAATGTCACTAAAATCCGTAACACACACCACACCACGGTTTAACAGCTTATAATTTATTTCTTTTTTTTATCTTGTATGTGCATGATGATAATGATAAGCCAAAAAGCTCTTTAAAAAAAAAATCTTAGTTAGCGTTTGAATTGTAAAGAAGGCCTCCATCGTAATTTGTATACAGTAGTAAACATATGAAATTACACTTCCTCAGAAGGGAGCGAGAAATTTCTTCTGCACCCAATACGTCACTCAGCGAAAGCTTTATACCCCCCAGATCACCCATAAAGCTTTGATGCTGTTTAATCACTTCCACAAAAAACATACATGAACCAAAGCGAAAGGTTTTCTGCAAATCTACACTATGAAAAGCCAATAGGTTAAAAAAAAACTAAAGTGGACTGTTTGTTTATTTGTTTATTTATTTATTTTCGCATTAACTCACACAATTAGTTATTTTCTAACATCAATACTTAACATTATTATAATGTTCACGCTTACGACCTAGCATTACCGTTGTGTTTTATCCATGTGCAACATGTAACGTACCACCCACACACACATGTTCTCACACACAGATACCCACAACAAACAGAACATTTCTGAGGCACTGTGAATGCGACGTTTCAATGCTCTATCTTCCAATTACAGCAAGAGCCGCAGACACGGATACGCTTCTGTGGTTTCAGTAAATGCTCTACCTGTATTTCCAAGCAACTCGCGTCTTGTCGGCCGTACCAGCAAGAAGAAAAAAAAAAAAATCAACAAGCATTTTTAATTCTGATCTTCACTGGTTCACCAAATGTACAAAAATAAATAAATAAACAAACAAAATCTTCTGAATTAGAAATGTGCAAGCTCATATCTGCTCTGGTCCACCAGGAACACTGCTGCGAAATGAGGATATGTAATGTTTGTTCTATTAACCCTCAGAGAACATAGAAGAATTAAATGAACAGGTTTATTAAAGCGTTTAAGACGTTATGAAGTAGCATTAAAAAAATAACATTTTTATCAGGTTTTAAATGGATATGTGTCAAAGGAACATGTAGTCGCTGTCTAATTAGGGGGAAAAAATTACCGTCAAATTTAAAGTGCATGAAAGCATGAAATCTCTTTCTCTTAAAAAGAAGAAAAAAACATAATACTGCTCATGTTTTTTTGCCATTCCACATTGATTATTATTCATCTGATTTGCTGTGTTTGGCAGCAAAATTTAATAAATCCATTTATAATAATAATTATTACATATAGTAATAATATACAATAATTATTATTGTTGTTATTATTATTTTTTTTTATTATTTATTCATGTTGACACAAAAAAATTAGAAAATATGTTGTTAAAAAGCACAAATGCCAAAATATTATGTCAAAATTGTTTTGGTCACAGGCAGCATGATGAGCGCGGCCTCACACCTTCAGGTTCTGGGTTCGATTCCCATCTTGGGTCTGCGTGCATGGCGTTTGCATGTTCTCCCCGTGCTTGCTGGGTTTCCTCCAGGTACTCCTGTTTCCTCCCACAGTCCAAAGACATGCAGGGTAGGTTAACTGGCGTTTCCAAATTGCCCGTAATGTGTGTGTGTGTGTGTGCGCTGCAATGGATGGGCACCCTGTCCAGACCCTGTCCTGTCCAGGGTGTACCCCGCCTTTCACATATGGACTGAAGGTTTAGTATTAATAATATCATGTTAGAGGTTTAATATGGTTGTGGTTTTGTAGTGAAGCATACTCTGGCACCAAATTGGAACAAGGTGCTGAGAAACCCTTTTTCAATTAAAAACAACCTCCACCACTAACAGTTTCGCTTCACTTGTTTATGACTTGCAAACTTCCTTGTTGTGGCGTCAACATTCTCCAAAATCCAGTGAATGCATTTATGTTACTCAGCCGCATTTTGTTCAGAAGGTAGTTTTGCTTCCACTTTGTGGATGTGTCGCGGTCGGCTATTAAATGCCTTCATTCACAGTTGTGTTTTGCCATGAACATGTAAGTTCAAAGCTGCCTAATGAAGGCGATGTAGCGTTTCTTTTAAGTTTTTTGTTTGCCCGAATAAAATAATTGGCCAGAATGAGCAAAAGTTCTTTTTTTCCCAATTTGCAGTCAAACTGTTTAAATAAAGCTTCATTTTCATGCCACTTCACGGTCTCATCTACAGTATATCACATCATCGGCAGTAAATAAGAAGAAGCTTGTGAAATAAAAATTGACATGATTATTTAAAATCAGCCTCAGGGTGATACAAGTAAATAATCCACCTCGTTCATATTCTGTATTGCACCTACGCCTTCTCAATCCCTGCTGAAGATGTGTTGCCTAATGCCAGCCCAAATGGCAGTTAAATTAGGGTGTAATCACCTGCTACATGACTGTCACTGATATCCTGCATGAATCTGTGCAACAAAAAAAAAAAACACACCAAATAACCCACATACTGTATAAACAGCAAATAGTCTGCACTGCATAACGTGCATTTGGGCCATGTCTGACCACGTGCACATCCATGGTTCCATAAGGTTACAATAGACTTGAGATAGAAAAAAAAGATGATACAGGTTTACTGTGTAACAGAGTAAGCTTCAACTTGTATGCAGCTGGATCCAATATTACATCTCGTGTGTGTTTGATATTTATAATGTGGTGTTCATTGAACACCCAAATTGCATAATATTGTATTACACACACACACACACTCTAGGATTTCATTCGGTCACCTTAAAGCTTTGATTACAGCACACACTCTGGTGTCCTGATCATGTGTGAAAATGAACCACTCTTTCACAATTTGAGTCCTGGAGTCTACCTGTTCCATCAGGGAAGAAAAACTCATATGTGATAACCTGGTCATTCAGTACATTCAGGTCGTCAGCTGACTTCATTTTATTGCCACATAACGTTGCTGAGTTTAGACCTGAGCAACTGAAGCAACCTCAGATCATAACACGGACACACACGGGTTTGTACAGCCGCCACTATGCATGATGGATGCATTGCTTCATGCGCTTCCCTCCTTCCTCTGACACGCCCATCACTCTGGAATCAATCTGATCAATTTCAGGGTCAAACTCATCAGACCACATGACCTTTTTCCAAATTTCCGATCTTTAATCCCCCTAGAAAACTGAAACCTTATTTTTCTGATTAGTCTCACTAACGAGTGCTGCATACAGCTGTTTATTCCCAATCCTGTGAGGTTTTTTTTTTTTGGCCAGGCAGTATAAAAGCTGGCCAGAGTGTTGCTTACTATCTATCTATCTCTGAATGAGCTCTGTGAGTGTGTTCCCATGTTTACACACTTCAACAGTTGTTATCTATGCGCTTTTTTCAAACTGAAAAATTGAATTATGCCAGCGATGCGTAGTATTGTGGTTCCTCTAAAAATGTCAGGAACTACCATCCTTGGTGCTGTCATGTGGCATATCATTTTCATGTTGAAGAGAGAGAGAGTGTGTGTATTTATTTATTTATTTATTCCTACCGGAGGTCCTACCACAGTTGTACAAATAGGTCACCATTGGCCTCCACGGTCCCTATTCGGACTACAGAGGATTCTAGATGGATGGATATACACATCTATACCACTTATCCTGAGCCCCGGAGTCTATCCCAGGTGGCACAAGGTGGGGTACACCAGTCCATTGCATGGCACAAACATACACACACACACACTCACACGCTCATTTACACACTATGGGCAATCTGGGAACGCCAGTTAGTCTAATGTGCATGTCTTTGGACTGTGGGAGGAAACGGGAGTACCAAGCGGAAACTCCACGCACACAGACCCGAGGCGGGAATCGAACCCCGTCCCCAACCACTATACCACCGTGCTGCTCTATCTATCCATATACATACAATCAATTTTGAATTTTAACAACCAGCCGTCGCTGCAAGACTCACCTGAACTTGGGAATAACAGAAACGCAACGTGTGTGTGTGACTTCTTCAGGTTTTCTGACACCATTGGCGTTCCATATGAAACTCTTTAAAGAACTCATCAGTATGTGAACAGAATCACACTGAGCTGTACCCCCCCCCACACACACACCCCTCTCCAGGAGCAGCTGATGGAGTGTCAGCTCTGTTCCTACAGGATCATCATGGTATAAACCCAGCAGATAACTAATCCAGATATTCTCCCTGTCTCACTTTCATACAAAGTCTCAATGTCATAAAACATTTTATTATAATAATGATAATAATGAAGAATCCAGTGAAGTTGCATACAGCAGCTCTAATCAGTCTGATCCTCTGTGTGCAGCTGTCTGCTCGGCTTAAAACTGTCAGTGTGTGTGTGTGTGTGTGTGCGCTGAGAGATCATCTCCTCTTACCTTCCGCACTTCTCCACAGGCTGTTTGTGTCCGCAGTTTGTTTGCGGGTTTTGGTTCTTCACCGCAGCAGCCCGGTTCGGTCCAGCCTCCCTGATCCCCGCACACGCCGGCGGGAGGAGAAAAAAACAAACCCAAAAAAACTTCCCCGAGCCACAGCGGAGCAAGGACTGCAAAACACCCACAATGCAACACGTGGAGGTGGATGTAGGGAGGAAACAAGTGCCCGAGCGTTCCGCGGGAATCGCGCGCACGGCGCGGGAAAGTGCGGCGCGCGCGACTCCAGCGGCACCACGCGGCCTGCGGTGGAGCCGTTTATTAGGTTACAGCAGTGGTGCGATCACATCATCAGTGGGGTAATGATGCGCGAGAATGTCTCTGACTGACTGACTGAGAGAGAGAGAGAGATGATGATGATGATGGACAGATGATAGAGGAGATAGAAGTAAAAAAGAGAGAGAGAACGCGAGAAAAAAAAAACGTATGGGAAAGGTTAACGAAAGTGAGAGAGAGGAAAAGTAAAAAAAAAAAAAAAAACGAGAAAGAAGAAATAAAAAGATGTAAAAGAGAGAAAATCATTATAGTAGATGACCGATGAAACAAAAAAGAAAGATTGAAGGAGTCTATTATAGTTAATCTACCGTAAACACAACCGTACCTAATCTACCTTAACCAATCTAAACTAACCTAACCCAATCTTATACAACAACCCCAATCTACCACAATCTGCCCTAACCCAACCCCACATCCAATCTCCCCTTCCTCAAGCAAATTTAACCTAACCCAACCTTACCTTACCGATCTAAACTAACCCAATATACCCCAATCCAACAGAAATCTGCCCTAAGTAATCTTCTCTAACGATCCAATCTACCTGTTCTCAAGGTAACTTAACCTAATCCAATCTTCCCTTACCCAAAAAAAACTTAACCTAACTCAATCTTCCTTTACAATTCTAAACTAACCAAATTTTCCTTTAACCAATCTAATTTGACCTAACTCAGTCTCCCATTACCTAGGCAAACCTGCCCAAATCCAATATACTCTGTCTAATTTAAAGTAAGGCGGCACAGTGGTGTAGTGGTTAGCACTATCACCTTGCACCTCCAGGATCCGGGTTCGATTACCGGCTCTGTGTGCATGGAGTTTGCATGTTCTCCCCATGCTTGGTGGGTTTCCTCCCACAGTCCAAAGACATATAGGTTAGGCTAATTTCCAAATGACCCGTGTGTGTGCCCTGCAATGAATTGGCACTCTGTCCAGGGTGTACCGCGCCTCTTGCCCTAAGCCTCCTGGGATAGGCTCCAGGTCCCCGCGACCCTGAATACTGGATAAAGCAGTATAGACGAAATGAGTGAGTAATTTAAAGTAACCCAATCCGATGTAAACCAAGCTCAAATTCAACACAGAATAACCTACCCCAATCCAACTTACCGTAACCCAAAATTTGATCTAACAACCCAATCTTCACTAACCTAACTTAATTTTACCCAATCTACCGTAACCCCATCTAAATTTACCCTACCCAATCTACCCTTAACCCAACCCAAATTTACCCTACCCAATCTACCCTTAACCCAACCCAATCCAACCTAACCCAATCTAATTGTAACACAACCCAAGTACCTGATCCCAACCTAGTGCAATCACCTCCACAACCCACACTAACCTAACCTAACCCATATAAATCAACCTGACATAACTCAGTCCAACCTTATTTAAACGAACAAACAAACCCAAACAGATAAATAAATACTAAATCTAGGGAAGAAACAGTATGCGTCACTACTAGGACAGATTTTAAAGTCTTTAAAGAAGGACATTAAGAAACAAACTATACTTGTGGTGTTTAAAAAACAGCTAACTTTAAAACCAATATCAGTGATTATAACTTTAATGAGACTTCGTGGAAAATACTTGATTCTGTTTGATCACCCCAATCTAATTAGAGCTGTGTTCATTTCTCCCCGCTCACATCCTTCCACCGATAGATGCAGAACTCTATTAAAATCAGCACGAAAAAAAGAAATCCTCTTCATTTTTACCTTATAAGGAAATGTTTGGTTTAACAGTGGAACACTTACTCTGCTGTAGTTGCTACAGGCAGCTAGTGCCGCCATTAATTATACCGCCTGTTAGTGTTTATGATGTTATGAACCATTTTACTGTAAACGCCAATAAACGCCTTGAAGATATAAGAACCAGCTGGTCTGCTTTGAGCCAGGGTGTCGAATTCTGTAACAATCAACTGACTGTACATATTGTAAGTAAATACTGTAAATACTCCACCATTTTTCAAGTCTCCAAGTCTTGTTTTCTCTGTATTTTCTATCAACGTGTTTGCATTTGTACAATTTTTTTTAATCGTATTAAACGCAGCAATAAAACTTGCAGTGTGTTCACTGGGCACACCACAAAACTATCGTAATAATATAACCACTGTGATGAATTATTCATGAATGTTCTGAACACCAAAAATCAAATCAAGGCTTTTTTCAAAATACAAGCACCAGTAGTAGAAAAAGAGGAGACGAATGAGAGGAAGAAACCAAACAGGGAATGTGGATTTCTAAACAATGTGATTTATTAGATTTTATGGACATAGAAAAATAATCTAAAGTCATGCAGGGAAATGTGCAAATGAAATCATTATCACTGACAGCATTGAGATGTGTATGTTAACGTTTGTAAAAAAATATTAGTTTTGAAAGAGCCAAGTTTAACACAAGCTCTACTTGAAAATATTCATCTGAACCATTAAAATTAAGTAAAAAAAAGCAGTCTGTGCAAAATCTGACTTGTTATTTTAGGGTAAATTAATTTACTATTTAATTAATAATTTAATAAACATACTGGGCACATTTTAACTTTTTTTCAAGCAGCAAGTATTTTTTTTTTTTTGGCCACAAACAAACATCAGTCAACCGATTAAGTAAAAATCATCAAAATATGAGGTTTTGATAAAAAAAAAAAAAAATTAAAAAAAAAATCAAACGTGAAATGGAAAGGACACTTTCATAAACTACAAAAAAAGATAATCTAATTCTCTGTTATTACAAGATCATATTAACCTGCAGTATTTCTGATATATCAGACAGCATAACCGGCTCAAGGTGGCATTTATGCTATTTACTTGAACGTGTGCAAAAACATTAGACTTCAGGTTTTTACAGCGCTATGAATAAACAAGGGCCTTTAAAAAAAAGTTAAAGGTCTAGTAAATCTAACATAGTCCCGAGACTGGTGATAAAAGAGAACTGAAATGCATCTACGGTTATGGATAAATCAATTCGCTACAGACTGCTACAGCAACGATAAAACGAAGGAAAGACAGGAAACTTCCTTACAGGCAGCTCTCGCTGATTGAACTGCAGTTACCCCGGCTGTGAAGGTAACCGTTTTTTTCCCCCTATAGAGTCACCACTCCACACCTTATTGTCGTTCACAAAATCATTCATAGTAGAAGTGGGAAATATGACAACGTAACATCGATCCCACGATATACATGGTATTTGTGCGTTTTTTTTTTTTTTAAAGTATCAGTAGGTTTATAACACTGACTGATTGTTAATCACAAAAACAAGCAGTTAGTTGGACTAATTAGTCCTGAATGAACAGAATAATTTTAGGCTGTAGGATAAACCAGTGTGTGGATGTGCTGTCACAGCGATATTTTCTTAATTTGTTCAAGAAATCCAATCAAAACAGGTTAAATATATAATATGAGATATCATTAAATCACTATAATTGCTAAATAGGTTGAAACATACTTAGTAACAAAAAAAAAAAAACAAGCTTTTTAAAATGAGCTAGTTCTGTCACTAAGTGCATTTTGGAAATGATGTCATGGGTACACAAATTCACAGATTGTCAAACGACTGCGCCAGGATGTTCATTAGATCATCACTTAATTAGTCATTAGTCACATAAGACAATGCAGTGCAGTACACAGGAAACAGAATTGAGCGATTCTTCTCAATGACTCTTCTAGTCCGAGTCATCCGTTCTTTTTCACGCGACTCTTATAGACGTTATGCTGTGCAATAGAACGATTTAAAAGAAAGAACGACTCGGACCAGAAGATATGAGAGGTGAGCGGCTCCTTCTGTTTATCATAATATGTCCTTAGCTGCATTGTAATATTTCCATTACTGGAACCCTAGCCAAAATTTGTGTATGAATTGACGAAATGAATTAAATGACAAAAAAGATTAGTTCATTTTGATGAACGAGATTAAAAGAACTGAGTCACGGAAATGATTTAAACTTCCCATCACTATCACTCTCTATATTTCGACAAGCTATCCATGTCTGGGAGTTTGATATTTAATGGCACTTGCTGGACCAATTAACCATCTGCACCATTTATAGCTCCGCCCATATGTGCCTGTTTGGAGATCATTGTGGTGTTGTGTAAGACATAATAGCAGTTAATGCTCTCCTCCCTAACAGTCACATGTTACATGACTGGGGATGGAAACTACCTAAAATAAAAAAAAAAATTGGCCAACCCTGGTTCATAGTTTCACAAACCACTCTAAGCAAAACCGTAAGGTGGTTATCATTCTGACAAGAGTATAAAATCAAACTTTTGTTAAGTTTTGTACAAAACAAGGCAGGAAAAGAAGCCTACAGCACAGAGTGGTAATCCCTAATGTTATATATATATAAATCAGCATTGTATTATTAAAATGAACAATACAACAAAACATAAGTGCAGTCTCTGGTCTGAGAACAGCCCTTTCCCAAATGCCTCCTTTCTCTTCTTTCTCACACACCCTTTTTCACACACTCATACACACATTCAAGGTGCCAGAGAGTTTGTGCAAATTCTGTAGAGAATTGTAATAACATGGGATTGAACAGCTTTCATCCTCTGCTGCACCTGCAAGAACTGGCACCATCCGCATGGTTTTCCCCTAAAAGCACGCACACACACACACACACACATACATACATACATACAGACACACATGCTGTGGAAAACACAGTTAAGGGAAGCCCCTAAAGACCACATCAGAGCTAATAATTTTGATCCAAGATTCTTTACCCACGTACATGAATCCGCTCATTCGTGCAGACACACACAAACACACACACACAAACACACACACACACACACACACACTCTCACACACAGAAACACACACGCACAGACACGCTCACACAAACAGCTGGCTTAGAAATCATCTCCGTCTCCTGGCATCAAATCACTCCATAAGGCCTCGTCCCTGTTCACCGGGGAGCGCGTGTCTCTCCTCCCTCTCCTCCTGCTGCTTCCTCTCTCTCTCCTCCTCCTCCCCCCGTCGCTCCCCCTCCATCTCCGTGGGGGTCACCAGACTGCTGTTTTCACCCAGAATGCTGCACAGTTCAGACAGACGCTGCTGCATTTTGGGGATCCCTGAGAGCTGTGTCTCCAGCCGCAGCTTCTCGTCCTGCAGCGAGAGCCGAGTGGACGCGTCCAGCTTTTCGAAGCGCCAGCCACCCTCGCCATCAAACTGCAGCAGGTGGGTGTGGTACTTCCTGTGGTCAGAGGAAGGGAAAACCATATGGCATAATTAGCACGGACCATTAATTATAATAATAGAAATAGTATTAATTAGGATATCTAAAATCTCATTAATTTTGTCCTTAAACGCCATCTGTTTCCTGGTGAAGGTGTGGCATGAGTGCCTGTCGGTCCAAGAAAAAAAAAGCCTTGGCCTATTTCTCAGTCAGTACCATTAAACTGTGCCTGTCGGGTATAATGAAATAGAGGTGACCTCTCAGTCATTTAATCAAAAAGATGAAAGAGACGTGGCCTTTGTGCCTTTCAGTCCCACAGAAATAGGCGTGGCCTCCGTGTCTCTCAGTCCAAGTGAAAAAGGCGTGACCACTGTGCCTGTCAGTCTCAGTAAAGACGGCGTGGTCTCTTTGTCTGTCAGTCCCAGTGAAGAAGGCATGACCTCTGTGCCTGTCAGTCCTAGTGAAGAAGGTGTGGCCTCTGTGTCTGTCAGTCCCAGTAAAGAAGGTGTGGCCTCTGTGTCTGTCAGTTCTAGTGAAAAAGGCGTGGCCTCTTTGCCTGACAGTCCCAGTGAAGAAGGCGTGGCCTTATTGCCTGTCAGTCCCAGTAAAGAAGGCATGTCCTCTGTGTCTATCAGTCCCAGTGAAAAAGGCGTGGCCTCGATGCCCATCAGCCATAGCGGAGAAGGCGTGGTCTCTGTGTCTTAGTGAACATGTCTGGCCTGTGTGTCCATTAGTCCTAGTAAAGAGGTGAATGGCATCTATATGTCAGTAAGTCGTAATGAAAGAGGCGTGACCTTCTTTGGGACTGACAGACCCCCCCCGATGTCTTTTAAGCTCTTTTAAATCATACCATTTGAATTTTTTTTAAACAGCTCCAAACCATATTATATTGAATTGTTGGCTGCTTTAAATATATCTTTCATACTTAGATACTTAGGAACATCTGTCAGTTCCCATGTGGTAGAGACAGGCTTTATTAACGAGAATGTTCATCTTATTGCCATAATCATCATCATCATCATCATCATCATCATGCCATTTTCTCTAATTTAGATCAAACAAATCTGCCGAAACCCTATTCCTGTACTCCGGCTGAACTCCTCCGTTCTCCTCCAGCTGTGCAGGAGCGTGCTGCTTAGAAAGAAAAAAGAAAGACCCACCACAGAGATGGACGGTGTGTGATCGAGAGAAGCGCGATCCCGGCATCCTTTGCGGCTTCAAAGATTTTGCCCTCAACGTCGATACTAACGGCGCTGGTGCACTCGTCCAGGAGAGCGTATTTGGGCCTGGAGGAAACGGTCAGAGATCAGTCAACACACAGCACAGGGCAACAGGCAGAGGCGTCAATCACGGTCAACTTCACAAGCATGAAAAGAATAATAATAAAATAAAAAAATAAATAAATCCATCTGCTGCCATGAAAGACTTTTTCTTTATCTTTTGCATTTGTATTTGCTCGGTATGTTGGAAAAGTTTCACAGGATTTTAAGTTGCACTCTGGAGACTATATGTTTCTATATTAAAAAGTAATATTGCTGTTTCCCCAAGAGTGTCAAAAGGGTTTTGGGCGACATTCTGTTGTTTAAATAAAACATTAAATGTCTCACTTGTGGTAGAACATCCTGGCCATGCCCATTCTCTGCTTCTCTCCTCCAGACAGAACATCCTTCCAGTCACTTTCTGCATTCCAACCTGCCAAAACACCATGTATCACATCAGTCTAGGCACAGGGCTTTTATTACTACTAAAGAACTATAAGCAAAAGTGACGTTTATGTTTAAGTACCGACAGCTACCCTGAATCCACTGTACCCTGAAGTTCAGTTAGTGCCTGGGTTTCTTTTCACAAATGGTTTCTGAAAATCTATACCAAAGCATTAAAGTATTTTAAAGCCATTTATCAGTTCCTGTTAAAGCTTAGAAATGCTGAGAGGTGTTGTGTCTCCACAGAACATCCAGGGAAGAAGAAGAAGAAGAAAAAAAAAAAAAGCAAACCGTTAAGCTCAGCAGTGTTTACTGGCGAAGGTGTGTGTGCTCACCTCCCTCTCTCTCGAGAATATAAAGGAGGTTGACGGTGCGCAGGATTCCCTCAAGCTGCTGATCAGTGAAGCCTCGCTCCTGCATCTCCTGATGCGTGTCGGGGTAAATCACCTGATCCCGCAGAGTGCCCACGGACATATATGGCCTGCATGAACACACACACACACACACACACACACACACACAATATAAAGCAGAGAAAGAATGAAATGAAACGTGCATTCCAGTACAAGTCCTTTCAGTGAAAATAAAAGTTGGCCTTTACAAAACAATATAAAAAACATACAAGATCTATAAAATATCCTAACCTGGCAATGACATGTAATGATACAAGTGCACTTGTGCAAAAGGTCAATACCCTGGAAAAGGGTTCACATTTAAGAGCAGGGGAGTAATCTGGACAAGAGTTAAATGTGAGTGCTGGGCAAAGTTTTTGTGATTTATATTTTTTGCATTTACTTTCGCGTCTAATTTACTTCTGGACTGAACTAATAAAAAGGTTAGCATGTTAAAGCAGACACTTGTGTTGAATGCCTAATTCTGGTTGGTCAGAATATGTAAAATTTATTTTCTGCAACTGTTGCACATGGACATGGAAATGTTTTACTGTGACAGAATCATAGACAGAAATGAAAGATTTATACAACAAAAAGAAATATATGGAGTGTTTTTTAATTTTTATAATGATTGAAATAACAAAATAGTATAAATATTAGTGAAATATTATAAAATTTAGTTGTTTTTTAAAGGTTTATTCAAGTCTCTTTTTATATCCTACAGTACAGTGCAAAACATTCTTTATTTCCTTATATTAATTTAAAATAAGTGAAAGTAATAGACACAAATGTTTTACTGTGACAGGTTGCAAAAAGCCTAAAGACACAATTTAAAAATGGTTGTTTATGTAACAACAACCTCAGCAGCGACCTCATTTCCCCTCTTGTTTGTTCCGACCACTCAGAATTCAGCATCAGCAGTATACTAATCACCGGCCTGATCATTTGTCATCATCTGCACTTGTTTCTCACTGGTTCATGTCTTAAGATGTTTTTTTAATGCTTGAATGATTTATAGATCAATGTGTAGCTTACAAAGCAAAGAACATTCCTCTGAAACTGCTCAGGTGTAGGGACTTGACTGAAAATGAGAGACAGAAAAAAGCTATTGCTCAAGGCTACATTAAAATATAAGACAGTCTGGCTCTCTGGAAGCAAAACATGCAGAAGAGAGAGCTGGCTGAAAAACTTTTTTGCACAGTACTGTACAGTACGTATAAAAAAATCACTCGTTCTGATGATTTTAAATATATTAACGGTAAAGGTTCACTGATTATTTTCTGTGGAATTGAACTTAAACCCCTCTCTTTTGCATTGTACTTCCTTCTTCAACAGTCTTCACATGTGTTGAGATCATGTGTTGTTAAGCTATAATGAGCCGAAACATCTCTTGGACTTAATTGATGTTAGGAACAAGTGTGTTGCTGCACGGCAACGATCGGCTGCTGCGGGTGTAATCTCTTTCACTTGTGCAATGAGGCAGTCACGTCAAACAGTCTCTCTGCAGGGCCATCTGGACCCACTGCTCTCAGAACCTGCTCCACTTCATCACCACCTTCATCACTACTAATTAGCTTAGCAGGGCATGAAATGAGAATGAACACAAACACATAGACTTCTATAACTTCTAAACAGTCGGGGGCGGTTTTTAATGGTTAAATTAAGAAAAAGGCAGCACCCTGTGATGTGTGACCAGCCGTTAAGTGTACGATGCTCACCCTGAACGGAGGACGGTTAATGGGAACGTTTAAGCTCAAGAATTTCACACGATTACACTGGTATTAAGGATTAATTAATTAATTGCTAATACAAAATTTTTATACTATTACTATTAGGGATGCACCGAAATTTCGGCCGCCGAAAATTTTCGGCCGAAATAGCATTATCGGTTTCGGCCGAAACGTAAGAAAGAGCCGAAAATAAAAGCCGAAATTGTCGCCATGCCTCTCCCATCCTCCCGTCTCGTTCGCGCTGTCATTACGCATCAAACACGGAGTATGTCGGTGGTTTGGAAGCACTTCAAAGTTTCAGATGAGGACAGCAAAGTTGCAATATGCAACATTTTTTTAATACAAACAAAAAGAAAATATTTTAAACATGTTTTTTAATTAAGCCATTTTCGGTTTCGGTATCGGTTTTCGGCCAAGTGCATCCAAAAATTTCGGTTTCGTTTTCGGCCCAGAATTTTCATTTCGGTGCATCCCTAATTACTATTATTATCGCTATTAACCAAAGTTATTCTAATGAGCTGTACCTCTGTGGGATGTAGAACATGTGCTGTGGCGGAGGTTTGTACAGGACACCGCTGTACACGGGCCACAGGCCGCTCAGAATCCGAAACAGAGAGCTTTTACCGCAGCCGTTCGGGCCGGTGATTAACAGATGCATTCCTTCGTCCACCTTAAACCAGAACAAGAGGAAAAAAGTGTGTAAGATATTGTGCATCATCTGTTACTCAACTGTTAATTATCTGTTAGTCGACTTAAGTGTGTGGCCGTCTGTTTGTGGATCTATTTATAGAACAATATGTTTTTCACACTGTCTGTAATGTACGTATAATTATTATGGATAAATTATTTAACACTTCCAAAAACGTTGCAAGCCATATGCTTACAATAAACAATATAGAATGGTAATTTAAAAACAGACATGAAATGAGTCTTAGCTACTATAATTTTTTTTTGTTCTGAAAAACCATCTGAGACTGTACTCAGTACGTATCTACAGTATGTCACTCATAATTTGCATAAAAAGACAAACACACACTACACACTGTAGGGATGGGAATTACCAGTCACTACTCGATACGATATCATTACGATACCTCGGTGCAGATTCGATCGAAATTGCAATTCTGTAAGTATAACGATTTAAAAAATATCCAGATTTGCTATTACATTTTTGCAGATTTTGTTTTACAATTTTAAGACCTTAAAATAAAAGTTGAGTCGTAACACGTAAGTTTTATACCTTAGTTTTATATTTTAGTTTCAACACGGAATTGAACATCATAATTAAACTTTCCTTATAGCATTAGTTCTCTTACTTAAAAACTAAGCACAGCATTTAAACAACACAAACTAACTTCAAATACAAGAGTTTAAAATAAAACGTTAAAGGAAATTAAACCAAAAGCTAAATTTTTACTTTACATTTTTCATTATTATTTACAAACAAACTTAGCAAATAACTTACTTCTACCACACCGGATGAAAGAGTTTAAAGTGTACCAACTGTAGTAGTATTATGAACAAACTGCAACATTTTACCAACTGAAATGCCTCCGAAGTCTTGGGCGCGCGTTATGAGCCCGCAGGTGAGCGCAGCTTCTAACACGTGTGTTTCGAAACTAATTACATTACTGTATGTGGTGTTTTGAGACTGTTAAGTGTGTGGGTTTGAGATCGGAGACTTTTTAACATAAGTGACTTTTGATAAAAAACTGCAATTTCCGGTCACTAGCTGATTGACTGACACATCTCTAATATGAGAGTAATAAATGATTTAAAAATCGAGGTTTTGGAGTCAGTGTGGCGAGACACGAATCAGCACACACAAGAATCGTGATTGGTAACCGAAGCGCTTTTTCCCTCCCTATCTCTACCGCACTGTTTGTCCAACAATATCTGGACCATATGATAATACCAGTCTATATAGTATCACACCCGTACATCCTTTCTCAAACTGTTGCCACAAAGTTTTAAGTACACAGTTGTACAGGATGTGCTTGTTTGCTTTAGCATTACCATTTCCTTTCCTTAGAAACTAAAGGGTGCAAACCTGTTCCACTGAAAACATCAGGGAATCATTGAGTTCACACGGTGTGCACCCCAGACCTCACCTCATTACAGCTCTTGTGGCTGAATGATCACAACTCTTTACATCTTTGCCCTCAAAATATAGAGTAAAGCCTTATAAGAAAAAAAAAAAGGAAGTTAACTGAAATGGGATGTTCAAGTTGTTCATGTAGGTGTGATTTATTACAAACTTACAGTGTACTTTGGGAGGGGAAAAAACAACAACAACAACAAAAAAATTGGCTTTGATATTTGATAACCTGACGACTGCCAACTTGCATTGTGAGTGAATTTCAGTAAGTGTGTGCATTTTTTCCCCTTACTTTTTCAGCATAGGCATACACGCTAAAATTCTTGCTTGTAGCAATTATGTACAATCTAGACTGAAAACTAGATTGATTTTTTTTAAATATAACTGCTTCATTTTAAAGCAAATACAAATCATACAATCACTTTAATTCCACAAAGACACCTGCGTCCCGTCTTGAAATTATTCCTATTTCTAGGGCGAGCCGACCTGTCTAATTGGTTGACACACACTGGAATCACAAGCCCATTTCAATCAAGTAGAAATTATATAAAAATTGTGCCCCTCCTTTTAATCCCGTGGCAGTGTCACTATCTGTCAGGCTGACACGCCGGTCTGGGAACGGCTGCCACGGTTCGATGCGCTCTTTAATGATATCACTGTCTCTTTTTTTTTTACCCACAAATTTCTCCTCGTGTCTATAAAAAGGGGAGGCGTGGTGCCGTTTAAGGCTGTCTCACAAGGCATTGTGGGAAACAGCTTCGAGTCACGCGGGTGGCAGATGACTGCTGCATGAAAGGCACGGAAGGGTTATTAGCGATGCGATCTCTTTAACGCTTCAGCGGAACAGCGTGTCATCACAGGAAGGCCTGTCTCCGTGAGTCGAGAGGGATGGCGTATTTGGTGTTTGGGAATAATCAACACATTGTTCCTGGCAAACAGGCAACCAGTCAGAAGGAGTGCACGGTCTGCTTCCCAGAAGTTAACAGGAAACATGATTAACCACAAGCGGGGTCTGGTGCAGAATGACTGACGTGATTAAGAAAACATGGAACGTCGATATGAACATACAATTAGATAAAATTATCCTTAACAGACTAAATCTGGAGAATTCTCCCAATTACGTTTTTACAGACATGGGATACAGTCGGAGCTGATTATCGCTTGTGTTTCCACAGATGTTTCACCGCTTCCTCTATAGCGGGGTCAGATGATTATAAATCATAATCGCTTGAAGTACTTTATATTGCGAAGGCTCCTGAATTCTCTTTTTTGATTGGTCAGAAAATTGCTCTGCACTTTTCAAACAATCTAACAGTAGTTGCTGCAGTCGCTGATTATTTTCTAGCTTTCTGGTTTTATTCCTTACTTATGTCATGTGATTAGATCCTTTTAGGGAAATTAATTTCGAGTCTGCTCGAGTGTAAAAAGTGTCACTGCAGTGTGGTGTTGCAGGGAAAAAAGGAATGAGGAAAAAGTCTGATCACATGATAAGCAAGTGGTCATAATACTGTATATACAGTAGTTGATCAATTGGAATGGTTATTACCGTCGCGCTCACCGCCGCGTAAAAACGTCAGCGGCCAAAATAAATCAGTTGCATTTCAAAGTCATTCGTAAAATGGCCGCCAGGTGGCGCAAAGTGACATTTTCGCTCGTTGCCGTAAATACAACAGTGACCGTTATACAGCGTATCTCTGTATCGGTTTATTGTTATTTAAGTTCTGCATTATTTCAGGTACTTTAAACACATTGTTGGGTTGCTCATGTTGGCTCATATGAGATGTAGTTTACAAATGAACACCTGGTTGGGTTATTTTGACCCAACAACTGGTTTATTCATTATTCTTTCCTTTCTCCAAATATCAGCCTGCAGAATGTTTGAAATATTACTGTTTATTGTGTTACAGGTGTAGTTTTAAGAGTTGTTTAGGCAGGAATGCGTGTGTATACAGCTCAAAACCTCCATCAGTTATTAAAGATAGCGGCTATTTAGAAAACATGCCCAGTGATTTCTGAGCTTCAGGAAATCTCCCGGCGCTCTGCGCATAACACCGGGCCAACTCATGTCGGAAAGAATTTATAAACGGTTTCTAAACATGGGCTATTGTTTTTTACTTATAATATTTGTTAATTGAATTTAAATGAGGTTTGGGCTCAGGACTTCAACTCGGCATCGTGATTCTCCTCTTTAATTTACTCCATAGTTTTAATCAGCGCTCAGCCGCATGCAGGGAGTTTTCCAGAGCGACCGGCAGAAGTAGACTAATGATTATTAACACGTCGGGAAAACAGCAAGCAGACTGACTCTGACCATTTAAAAAAAACGTTTGCGTTCATTTTCTGACGCGCTCAAGTTCACCAAAAACAATACAGAACAGCGCAGCTTACAACACTTACAAAATCACAACACTTACAAAATCACAACGTTTTTTCGTTATTGTGAGTGCGCTTAAATAAAAGTTGAGTCTTATAAAGGCATGTAGTCTTATATAGTTTTATTATATAGATTTTGCACATTAATCTGACACAGTTTTTTCAGCCTGTCACGGCGTGCGCCCAAATCAATATCGCTCCTCGCGCACTAGTTAGGCGGCCTCCCCTTCAGACATGCGAAGCAGCGGGACCGCAGAATTACACATGACTGGTGAGCTATCGTTGCTATCGTTGCCCGGGCTTGCACCCTGCGCTATAAAATACTCGGGGTTTGTTGGGCTACAGTGGATTTTAATACGCGCTGTGTATGCAGCGCGCGTGCAACAACGCGGAAGTGCGGCATGCAAGCAGGGCAAATGGAACGCGCCCCATGGACTTCAAAGGAGCGAGAGGTGGGAGGGGGGCGGTACCATCCGCGGAGAGCAGAGTCAGCGCGAGCAGACGGATGGCCATTGCACTCACACTGCGTAGTAAAATCCACTCCTCCCAATCATCACCAGCCGTGCCTTATTCCGTCATGTCATGTGGGCATTATAAGCTTTGTATTGAAAACTTCTAACTAAAAAGTGGCAGCTGGCACGCCTAATAATAGACGCAGGTTATTTTTTTAATAGTCTAAATAAAACCCCTCCGATTTAATTTCCTATAGTCTAAAAAGCGCTCAACCGCACGCATAGTTTTCCCGAGCGCGAGGAATTTTTTTGTGCTAAATAATGTTTATGCAGTATAAGAATTCCTATTAATCCTGGGTTGTTCTTTTAGTGTCACTATAGTGCTTTACAATGCCAGACAACATTCAAATGCAAATTATTCACCCTCCCCAGGTGTGAATCGGCTGTTCTCACCTATACATTCAGAGGAACTGAAATGCACTTCTCCCCACTTTAAAAACCTCTTGAATCTGAAGCTCTTCTGGAGACTTTCAGTGATTTCAATTTGTGTAATTTTAATCTCCTGGATTCTAGATTCTAAAGTTGACATTGTTACCTTTTTTAATCATTGGAATGGAAGAACTTATTTTCCTTATGATAGCATAAATTGCATTGTTTTTAATCAGTCTATACACAATAATATTCTTTGGTATTTTAATTAATTTATTTTTTTTTAAACGGGTATGGGGGCTATCTTGGTTCATTAATCTCCGTGCCTGGTTTAGGTTTAGTATTCAGTGCGCATCTGTTATATTACAACTATCATAACACTCAAATACCTTTTATTGGTGGTTAAGTGACTGATGTGCCTAACATTTTTCAGCTGAGCCTTTGTTTCACTGAAAACGACCGCGACACCCCTCTCTCTCTCTCTCTCACACGCACACACACACAGAGCCGACCAAATCATTAGCACGTCCCTCCCTCAAACAGCACAGACATTTACTTACACCTGAACTGAGTTGTTTGAGTAACCCGTTACAAATCATAACAGTCTACTGCATTTCATTCTTATAATAACGCAAAAACACAAGCGGGGCTGAAAGACCGACATCTGCTGACGCAGTAGAACGTCCTAACACTGTTTTAATGTTATGGTCATTTATTTCAGTTAATAAATCTACTATAAATTTAAAGAACACAAGAAATAAGATGACACAAATCCATACACGCTTTTTTTCTAATTACAAGTGATAAAATCAAAAGGCTCACTGTGTTAACATTTTTTGTGCTTAAATTTTATCCTAATAAGATTTGATTTAATTAGAATTTTAGAACAGTGGCAGCTGGAACACCTAAAACAGATGCAGGATTATTTTTTTAAAATCTAAATAAAAATGCTTTTTTTAAACGTGGGCTATTGTTATTTACATGCAATATTTGTTAATTTAATTTAAATGGGGTTTGGTCTCCGGAATGTTGAGCATCAGGATCCTCTTCTTTACTTTCCTACGTGGAATCAGCGCTTAATCGCACGCATTAAGTTTTGTAAATTCGTTTAATGTTTAATAGTAAATAATGACCCCCGTTGCGCTGTACCACCGCTCGGAAAACCTTATGAAATACAAGTTTAGGACAATTATGATGATCTGCCACGGCGTGCGCGTGCGATGGGTGTACGCCCAAATCTACTATAACTACTCCCTCACTCCGTAGGCTCCCTGAATAGGCAGCAAAGGGACGGGAGCCGCCTATTTGTGCCGGCTGGCGATAATTAACGTTAATATGATCTCGGGCTTGCTCCGCATTATAAAAGCAAGGCGCGGAGGTTTGTCTGAGGTCTGGGAAGTACGTGATGTAATGGAGAATATAAAAAAAAAGCATGTCAGTGGGGAGATGTGACGCGCCCGAGGGGCTTTAAACAAGGACACTAGAATTCCGCCCTTTGATCTCCGCGCTGAGGACAGCGCGAGAAAGAGCTGCGCGAGCTCCCGCGGCACCTTTACTCCCGCACCGTGCCCGCCCTCGCAGCCCCGCTGCCGAAGAGGAAAAGTGTGGTTAGGTTTTTGCGTCAGCGAGAACTCGCGCCGGCCATCGACAGCGGGAGAAGCGCCGTCACGAGGGAGCGTGCAGGAGCGCTGCCTCCGCGTGCTCAGTTCTGCCACTCGCACCAACACTTATCGTCAGCTGTGTGCCTGCATGCCAGTGTGGCACAGCCCCCGGAACTGCACATGCACAACCTTTATCCCTTTCTTTCCATTCTCCCTCCTTCAACACTTTCCTTCCCCATTTTACCTAAATAAATTACCCTTTTCCTGTAAGACCTCGCCTCGTGTCCGTGCTTTATGGTGCCGCCCGTGCAACATGGGTCGAACCCGTTTACAGGTCATAACAGTCTACTGCATTTCATTCTTATAATAACGCACAAACACAAGCGGGGCTGAATGACCAACATCAGCTGACGCAGTAGAATGTCCTGACAATGTTATAATTTTTATGGTCATTTATTTTAGTTAATAAATCTACTATAAATTTAAAGAACACAAGATATAAGACGACACAAAACCCTACACGCGTCTTTTCTAATTACACGTGATAAAATTTAAAGGCTCACTGTGTTAACATTTATTTTGTTTAAATTTGATCCTAATAAGATTTAATTTAATTTAAATTCTACATTTGTATCGTCATTTTAGTTCTGTCATTATAAATTTGTTTAACTACAATGTTTTACTTGATTTTATCCGCTACTACGTGCAGTTCTAAAACTCTGTGTCTCATTAATCCAGCAG
The DNA here is from genome assembly GCF_024256425.1 of Clarias gariepinus. NCBI lineage: Eukaryota > Metazoa > Chordata > Actinopteri > Siluriformes > Clariidae > Clarias > Clarias gariepinus. The sequence continues at coordinate 5,088,235 of NC_071108.1, read as the reverse complement.
AGAATGAACTAAGGCATGAGGCGTCAGCCTGTAGTTATATAGCGCCACTCAACGGTAAAAGCCAGCAAACGCACAAAGCCAAACGGTACCGCCGAGCGCCGCGACGGTAGGACCTACATTCCGATTGATTAACCACTGTAGTTAGATTTCAGTGTTTAGTACTGTAAGGGGTGAGACATGAAGGATTAAGGACTTTTCAATTTGCATGTTCATAGAAACTGTTACTTGATGGGATGATTCTAGTTTTTTTTTCCTGTCTAATAATTTTTGCACTAAACCTACTGAAAAACATTCGACCTAAGTGACTCTGTGTTCAAATTGAAGACAAACAGCATGAGCCTACCCCTAAATAAACTTCCTTAATAGTCCATTAATAGGATGTCATTTATCATTGTTGATTTACTGGCACTGCTCTGTGGGTTATGCTAACAGAGGACTTAAATTAAAGGCTTCACTTTTTTTTTTTTATTGAAAGTGCCCTGAAACGTAGTGTAAAGGTTACGAGCACTATAACGAAATTATACACTTGTATGTTTTTCAGGGTTTTTAATGGCTTTGTATCTCTTTTTTTCATCTCCTTGGATAAATGCATCCACCGCATAAATAAATGTAAATGCAAAATCTGAAATGATCTAGCTGACCATGAAATGAGCAGATGATCTAGCTGACTGCTGATGAGACGCTGTTTTTACAAACTGGTTCGGTTCAGGTTTTGCTCTACGCTGCCACAGTCTAATTAAAAATTTCTCTCTTAAAAAAAAATAAATAAATAAAAAAGCTGATTCAGCTTATTTAGAAATGATTACATTCTCTCTGAAACAGTGAAAAGTTTCCTTAGGAAAAGGTACACAGAGCAAGAGTATGTTAAATAAAAATAAGAAAAAGGCTGGAAATGTCTTAATCTAGTGGAGTGGATCTCAACTTTGGTCCTGGAGGAATCCCTGCCCTGACCCTTCTGCTCAGCTCCCAGCATACCTGATTGAATAAATCAGCTCATTAACATCCTGAACTGAATCAGGTGTGATAGAGCAGAGGAAAAAAAAAAAAACTGTAAAATTGGGCAAGGAGAGGATCTCCTTCAGGACCGAGGGCTAAGAACCACTGATCTCGAGCATGTTAAAGCTGTATACTGAGTTCAAATATATTCTTAAACGAAAGTCCAATAATGCCTTGCGGATGTTATTTAAATGCCATGCCAAGCTAGTACAAACTAGGCCAAACCACAGGAAATAAGCAGAAAAGATAACAGCTCACAAAACCATATATTATAAACTTCCTGCCTCACCATTCAAATACAGTATAGCGTTAACCTACACATTTTAAAAGTTTTGCGAAATGCCTCACTGCCTGGCCAAAAAAATCTATTAATTTAAAAAGTTCCCATTTTACACAAGTCAAATTATTGGGCTGCATCAAGCAAAGAAAACAACCAAAAAAATCATTAATGGAAATCACTTAAACTCTTGGTGAAGTTGAATGGTAAAAAAAACAAAAAAACAACAGAGCTACAATATGTTTAATAGTGAAAGTAAGAACATTTCTATACACGAACACACAATGTGATGAGAACTTACAGGATTGGGACTAAACTGCTGTGTGTTCATTAAAAAAGCAGTTTTTAGTGAGACTCATCCAAGCATAAACATAAGACTTTGGAACAATTGAAAAAAAAAAAAAAAGCGGTCTGATGAGTTCAGACTGACCCCATTTACCTATTTACCACATTATGTGCTGTAAGCTAATCTAAAGGTGACTGAATAAAATCTGTGGCAGGCAGTGTATATTTAATTGTTGTATGCTTAATATGCAGTATGACCCTGAAAGTCTCTAGATTCATTGCAATTATATGAAACCTGATATTTTTCTTTTAATTTCAGGCCTAAGATAGCTTCAAAACTCAACCTAGAACAGGGATCTAGGGTCCTGGGGGCCAGTGTCCAGCACAGTTTGTAATTCACCAACACCAAAAAACACCCATTGAACCCATAGTCATTAACAAATGAGTTTAATCAGCTGTGTTTAAGGAAAAGAATCAATAAACTGTGCGGGACTGGAGTTGAAGATAGAGTTCATCTCAAGTCAACCAGGACGAAATCATCTCTGTGTCTAAAACACTCTGGATACGTGTTACATGATACTTGTTCATAATACACGTTAAATAAAGTGCCACGGAGTCAGACAGCCACTCAATTTGTTATAATTTACACTTCCTACAGATCCAGACTTTTGCGCCATGATAGAGAAATCAGTGGTGCTATAATTTCATGCATTTGATATTGTGACTACATCCATAAAATCAGCCCTGGTTCTAGTACAGTATGGTTTGTAAAAACATTATTTTCAAGCGCTGAGGAGTACTCAGGTGCATACGGTACCTTGATGTTGAGGCTTGATGCTACCACATCGCCTGTGGGTGTTATAATTGGCAGGTTCTCGCACCTGATGCCTTGTTCCACATCAATCACTTGACCTGCATGCATAACCACACGCGCACACACACAAACACTTAAAGGAAAGCCAAGAATCTGTCAAAAAAATGAAAAAATCTTAAAGGTACATGGGGGATAAATGGCGTCCTGCCAAAGAGCTATAAAGTTGTACACACAGGCAAAGATTGACAAGGTTTATTACTGATTAGATATTTGTTCCAGCTTTAGACAAAACAACTGATAAACAAGTGCACTTAATGTTATAAAGCACTTTTTCTAAAGAGCATATCCAATCTTAATTGGTGCTGGTCCACACCCTTTCTGCAAAATGAGATAAGTGCATGTTATGGGAAAGATCATGGGTATATGTTTGCATATCCCTGTGCAAAGACAGTATATAAAAAAGTATCATTGATTTACTCATATAACTTATAGTTTAATTCCAGGCAAAATAATTGTGTCTTTGATGCTTAGAATGGATAATGCTTTAGTTTAAGAAGTCAAAACTCTGCGACCTTCTCTTCTCTCCTCGATGTAAGATAAAGCATAATTAACACGCCTGTATCTAATGGAGAGAGTGCTGAGAAAAGCTATTGTTAGTGTGTAAGATTCGAAGAACCCATTAATCCCAGAGGAAAACTGCTTGAGTTTAGTTTGACGCTTTAGTTTGTGTTCATCAGTTAAGAGTCATAAGCTGTATACAACAAACATCAGATACCTTTTCAAATAAAAGCAATTGTTTATCTACAAGGTCTGTTAATTCATAGAAATAATTTATATTTCATGTTAGACTTTTTATTTATTTTTTTAAATAAAAATTCACCACTAGTACCAGGGAAATTACTGAAATTCTTTCAAGTAAGCAAAGTAAAATAAAAAAGGATAAATGTTTAACTTAGCTTCTAATCTGTGAAAACATTCTAATGGTTAAACAGTAAACAAAAACAATTAGTGGAAATTAAGTGCATATTTTTAATTAGCCAACAAAAATTTAACAAAAAAATTAATCAGTAATGTATCTTGTATGTACAGTACTAGTCAAAAGTCTGGACACACCATCCAATTAAATGTTGATTTTTTGAAGTGATTTATTTTTTTACATTCTAGAACAATACTGGAGACCTCAGAAATACGAAATAACACAAATGACATTAGGTTATTAAGCAAGAACAACAACAACAAAAGTCAGTTATTTTAAGAAATAAATGTCAGCTGTTCTTGAACAATTCTTGTGAGAACAGTATTGTCGAGTGCTTTTGCAAAAACCCATCAAGCACCATGATAACACTGGCCATTAAAAAAAAAACAGTTACCAGCCTCAGAAATCACCAATTATCAACCCGCACCTCAGATTAGAGCTATTATAAAGCCTGTACAGAGCGAAAGTGGCAGACACGTCTTAATATCAACTGTTCAAAGGAGATTATTGCATATTTTCAACTCCTGCAGCATTGTTTTACAAAATCAGAAACCATGAAAGTTTGAAGTTGTGTCCAAACATTTGACTGGTAGTGTAATTTATCGTAGTAACACAGACACTACATCAATATCTATGCACTACATACATACAATACCAGATGTACTATGTGTTTTGTCCTGTATATCCTAGCTTTTTCTAGTGCTGCTTTGTTATCGTGCTTTGTACTTCCCCAGGGAAATAAGTATTAACTTTAAGCTAACTCTTGCACAATCCTTCAAATTGTAATATGTATGCTGAAGATTGTGCCTGGTCCCTTAGAAAGAAAACAAATAAAAAACTTATTTTTTCCTCTGCTCTTAATTTAATGATCTTGATCATTTTTTTTCATTGTGCAAATACATAATTATTGAGAAGAGTAGTTATTCGGCATGTAAAAACTTATTGAGCGAAACGAGAGTTTTCTTTCTAACTGAACTGTTTTTTTATAAAGTAGTTATTATATATGTTATATATATATTTAATTCATTGATTTTCTATAGTGCTTATCCTGTACAGGGTCATGGAAAGCCTGTAAAGCGTATCCCTGGAGACTTTAGGCACAAGGTGACACGCCTGCACGCACACACACACACACACACACACACACACACACACACACACACACACACACACACACACACCACAATTCGCCTAATCTGCATATCCTTGGACTGTGGGAGAAAACTGGAAGACACCCACCAAGCACAGGGAGAACATGCAAACTCTATGCACATCAACCTTGAGGTGGGAATTGAACCTGGAGCCTGGAGATGCGGGGACACAGTGCTAACCAATATGTTATTGTGCCACCTATAATTTAGTAACCTTTTAGGTGATGAAAAATCAATGTATTTATTTTGTGCCTGTGTTACATTCCATGTATGGTCCAGAAGCATCAGGTGAAAAGTGCTGCTTTACTACACCATGGTTTAAAACAGAGCCAGGGTTACTGTGCCAGAGCTCCCTTTAACTGCATTATAAATTAGCTCCTTGACATGGATTTATTGGAGACATGGAGCATTTTTTGGAGCCACAGAGCATTCTAAAGTGGAATTTTCCACTTACGAAACAATATATACTTCTGAGTTGACTTTAGTTCTAAAAATAATACATTTCCGCCAGTGGAACAAAATGAAAACATTCATAGAACTCCTGGCTAAACTTCACAGAAACCTCGGGCACAAGGTGGGTTTTACCCTGCACACGATGCCAATCCATCGCAGGGCACATACACAATGCCAATCCATTGCAGGGCACACACTTGGTACAGGCAGTTTGGGAACACCAAAAAACCTAATCTACATGTCTTTGGACTGTGAGAGGAAACTGGAGTACCCGCAAGGAATTGCAGCAAAAATCTAACCCTCAACCCTGGAGGTTCAAGGCCATGTTATGTTTAACATTTGCACAAAATATATTTCTAAACATAGAATTAGTGTTGAGATGTCAAATTTACAGACTGGTACATGTCAATTACTTTGTGTCTCATCCATTCTTGAATCTCTTTGGATTGTGTTGCCCTTTTTTTTTTCCCTCTTTTAGTGTGCTTTACTTTGTCAGACAGACACGGTGTTCTACTTTCTTGATTCAACAGTTCTGGGAGTAATCGGACCTGGGTGTGGCAAGTAACATTTAACTCAGCTCTTCAAAAATCGCAAGTCATTCATGATTTAGCATGCATTATGGATCAGCTTTTTTACCCTTGGTAATTAAAAATTAATTTTTTTTGGTATATTCGTCACACTTTAAAACAAATTTAATTGTACGCAAAAATAATCCGAGTTATCTGATGCTTTGAGACCACACTCTCACTTTTTTACAGCACTGTATGATTCTCTTGAACCCTCTTTTTTTCTCTGCAAGCTGAATGCTGAATAGAATTAAATGATGTTGAATTATTCAACAAAGAAAAAAAAAAACTTACCTCTAATGTGTAAGGGCCCCTCTAATCTCATACCGTGTTTCACCTCACGTGACCCACCACGGTTCTCTGTGCCCTGAGGGTCCTCGACTGATCGGCGAAACACACCAACACGCACCTCCTCAAACACATCAAACATCTCATAAACACGTGCTGTGTAGCCTGCCAGCTCAGTCACCTTAAACAAGAAAAACAAAACAAAAACAAAAACATAGGACATAAATTACAATTATTCAAATTCTTACATAGTAATACCATACAAAATATATTAATTGTATAAATGTTATTAAATCTCTGTTAATCTGTTCTGGTAACAGCCCACAACATACCACAGGTTTTTTGGGGATAGGACTGATCATCTCACCTCCTTGTAGGAGCTCATGATCCGCTCCACGGCATCGGCTCCCGCGTTTAAAAGATTCCTGGCTGTGGTAAAGGCCTCTGTTCGCTCGCTCACCATCTCTTCTTCGCTCATCACCATCACTGCCTGCTTCACGTCCGCGGAATCTAAAAATAATATATATTTAAAAAATAAAATAAATAAAAACACTGACACTTAAAAACGAGTGAAAGAGAAACAACTGTGCATATCACACTGGGATGCCTATTATTAGTTACAAATGAAATGTTCCTTAGAAAAGTTAACACATCAGCATGCTAGAAATATCACATGCAAGGCTTCTGTGCCTTTGTTATCTATTTAACACAGTCAAAGGCAGGCTAGCAGCTGGCATGTAAAAATAATATATATATAAAAATCAAAAAAGATCCGCACTCTAACTGTAGATTTTTTTTGTAATTAACTTTTAGAAAAGACAAAATACACCATTTTTAGACTTAATCTTCTCGCTTTTCAATACACTTTGTCAGTCTGTCAACAAGCTTTCGTATTCCCCCCATTAAAAATATTTTACGTTGAGCTGCCAGCCACGAATGCATGGCTGTCTCCACTTCTTCATTAGAAGTTAATGTTCATCCTCGTAGGGCTGCTTTCAGGGGACCGAACACGTGAAAGTCTGACAGAAGATCAGGACTATAGGAATGATGCTTTAACACTTCTGTTTATGCTTTTCCGTGGTTGTTTCAGCACCAGATACACCATCAAACCACAAAAAAAATAAAATAATAAAAAAAATAATCACTGCACGCTGCTGTTCTGTCATGCAAATCGGAAGAACACGTTGTTGTTAACACGTCACAGCAGTGACCGCAGAGACAGTAGCCTTGAATGGAAAGTACTGATAAGACAGAAGTTTTAATATAACTGGAGTGCGGTTAATTTTTGACTCACCCTTATACATCTCATAGTGTTATAATCTTTTTATAACCACAGCACTCTGCCACTGTATAAATTTTCAAATATCTATTTCAAATCTGATTCAAAACATAACGTTAAAACATAAATAAGAAATGAAATGAATGACAGGATTTAAGCATTAAAATGAAAACCTGCTATTTAAATTATAGCTGGAAAATACTGTCCAAGATGCTGAAACAGATGATTAATCAACAAATTTTGAGCAATCCAAGTCGAGAAATTTAACAGCACTGTGGCATGAACCATGAGACTTTGGTTAATTAGTTGTCCTTTTGTTTAGATAACATTTAGAGCTAAATGAGGGTTTGTCACCACCTGCTGGAACCATGCTACATGTTAGAAAATATTAATCCTTTGATCTCTTTAAAAGATCAATATGCATGTTAGGGCACCTAAAATGTTAGGCTACTAAAATACTTTGATAAATTGATTTTTAAATAAGTAATATACCAAACAGCATGACACACAGATCTGAGTGCCAATATTAGCCCGAAGCAGATCTTTTTTTTTTTTGTCGTAATTGCATGGTCTGGTGTGTGTTATTCCGGTTATACCCCAACAATTTTCCAACGACTACTGTGTTAAATTTATTTATGAGCAACATTTCAGTGGTTTATAGTCAGATTTAATTTTGTGGAACAGTCAACACGAGTTAGTTCCTGTCCCTTATTTACACTACAGGCAAAACAAACAGTCATTGCCTCTCCAATCTTTACTTATATTTTTCTCTTTTGCTTTCTAAAAAAAAAAAGGAGAAAAAATGGAATGTATCATCTGTCTTGAGGACTTCGTTGAGCTGGGAAACTTTATAAAGCAATGTCGAGACTGTTTCAAATTGCTCCATAAATGTTTAATAAACATCTCCTAGAAATAAATAATAATAATAATAATAATAAAAATGTCTCCAGATCGAGGATTTTCTGTCTTCTTTTATAAAATGTTTTTTTGATCTATGATTTAGTTCAACATTATACTGCGGCCATACAAGTTCCTGTAAATGAGTGGCTACTATAGGAACGATAATATATCAGAAGCAAGTGAACCTGTAGTTCTTGAGGCAGATGAAAGTACTATCTGAACTATGCTGTTAAAAAAAAAAACAACACACTCCTTTTGACCAATTGGAATTGAGAATTCAGTCACACTGAGGAACAATATCAAAGTCTTAATTCAAATTAAGAAAGAAAAATGAGTTGGGGTATAAGCGAGAACTAATAAAAATTACAGGCCTCTCTCATCTTTTTAAGTGGGAGAACTTGCACAATAGGTGGCTGACTAAATACTTTTTTGCCCACTGTATCTCCCATAGGTCACAATCATTTGCTAACCTATTAGATGTATCTGTTTTAACTATAAAATAAAATACATCATAACATAATTACTACAAAGAGGCTGTACATCTGGGTAATTATTACAGTATGTCTTGATGCATCTCTTCAGGTTTGTGGTCAATATGAAGAAAATGGGACCTAATAGCATCTCTTCTCTTCTCTTTCGCCTGAGTAATACTGCTGTGATGACGAAGATTTAAAGACTGAGCTTGTAACATCCTGTCACTGCGCGTGCAAACTACTCCTGATAAGCCGTGCACCGTGACCCGGGAAACACTGCTGCTCGTGTCATAATGAATGAACACTGTATCGTAGCGGATTGTTATGAAAATTATATGTTGATTAAAAATTATATGTTTTTATTTTTTTAAACCCTCATTTTAGTCTCGTCTTTTCGCTGTTCATTAATATCCCTAATGTCTCCTAATTTTCTCGCCTTAGGAAAAAGTTGATGATCAATGTATTTTTTTGTCATTATTTTCGATGACGAAATTGGACAAACGTCGCTGTTGCAGGTTCTGTGTTGTTTTATCAAATCATAACCAGTTTTCTTGTTTAAAATCTTACCTACAACCACCACCAGCAGCAGAATCATCTTAACTTTTGCTGATTCTTAACTTTGATTATGATTTCAGGTTAAAACAAACTAACTGAGCAAACAGTAACCTCCAAAAATAAACTGTTTATATCTGGGGCTTAGACCTATACCGTCACAGAAAAGTGTGTAAGTCGTACCACGTGTGGAGTACCCCACGGCGGTGATGATGGGCACGGCCACCATGACGAGTCCTGAGGCGCTCCATAGGTACTTCATGAGGAACTGTTCGAGCATGACGTACCATAGCCGCTTGAAGAGGATCAGGTTGATTTGCGAACGCAGCGCCTCATAGCTCCGCTGCAGCTGCGACATCTCCACCTACGCAAGGCACAAAGGCAGAAGTGTGCGCATACCCGGAGGCACACGTACACACACACAAACAAGCGACAGGTGAGCATTATGAGGAACTAAGAGGACTTTGAAATTAACTTAATCTTAGCAGCAAAAAATATCACATATATACTGTCCCTTTACAAAATCAATCACAGGTCACTAAGTTGGTCTTGTGAAATGAAAGCCTTCAGGTTTAGTCTGTGTGCCAAAAGGCCACTCACCACTCTCTGCGTGTGTGTTTTTGTGTGTAAAGGGGCAGAACAACCTGATACAGAAATCTGTTCCAGGATTTGCACCAATTCCAGGATTTGCTCTAATCTTTTTGTAATTTGTTTCAAACTACATGATGTCTCTTTGCTTTAAAAACAGTACTGTGCAAGAACACAACATCTATTTACATAGACCCTGTTGTGCACTTTTAAAGTGCTTAAAGCACCAAAATGACTGAGCATGTGTGTGAGGCTGGGTCTATACAGTAACATGATATATAAAAAAAGAATATACCACTCAAGGGTGTTGTGTTAAAGGAAAATGATAAATAGTGGAGTTGCATAACTGCAACTGGTATATTCTTTCTTTGATTATTAGGGTGTAGTTAGTTTCCCTATAAAAAATACAAGCGTGAGTCAAAAATCATCCGGACTCTGGCCATAGTATTTATTTTAATTAATTTTTTAGAATAGACAAATAAATAATTTTGACAAAATTTCCAATTTATATATCTGTCATATATATATATATATATACACCCTTATTAAAAAATGTTTTTTAGGCTGAGCAGTGAACTACGAATGCATTGATGTCTTCACTTTATCGGAAGTTAATCTTCATTTTCATCAGGGCTGCTTTCAGGGGACTAAACAGGTGAAAGTCCGATAGATTGAGATCAAGACTATAGGGGGGATGCTTTAACACCTCAAAAAACGGCGTTGTGTGTGAAGAGTGTTGATTATACGAATGGGAATCACCTGGGAACAGCCGATCTGATTATATCACAATACCTACTGTAAGCTGAAATTTAATCTATATTGTGATTCTATAAGCATAATTTTATAATTATCCCAATTTTTTTTTGGGTTTTGTTACAATTCTGAACAAACTTAGCAAATAATTTGTTTCTACCACACAGGATATTGTGCTGTCTGCCAATGTGTAGATAGTTAATGCCACCTGTAGCATAAAAAAAAAAATGCAACATTTTACCACCTCAGCTGCAAGCATAACCACACCACAGCAATACTCCAACGTATACATTTTCAAACATCTTTGTTGAATCTAATCCAAAACATCATGTCATGCTTGTTTTGGCTGATGTTGAATGTTAAGTGTAATATTTATGAAGGAGTCTCCAGTGTCAAAGTACTTTGTAACAATCAATGGAAAACATTTGCATCATGAATAATTCTTTTGTGCTTTGTGGCTTCTTAGGAACATGACAAGGGAACATGCTGTAATATAGCTGTTACAACTGGTAATAAGAATTGAAGAATAAAACAATAAAATTAAAAATTAATGTTTAATTGATAAAATTAATAATTGTCTGCAATACGGCTGCAACTAACAAGACTCGATTGAATGAAACGATTAATTAATTGATCAGATTGCATTAAAATGCTGATTTTACTACAGATTTTATTCCACATCGTCAATTGATCATTGCGCCCCTAGTATGAAAATTAATCTGTGGGATTAAACCCTCTGTAATGAGAATACCTTGTGACCCCCGTAGAAGGCGATCTCCTCCGAGTTGGCAATGATGCGCGAGTGCATGTACCTCAGGTCCCCTTTCCTCTTGGCCTCCTCTGCGACCAGCTTGCCGAAGCGCGGCGAAAACGCCCGCAGGATTTTGGCGGTGAGCGCCACCACGATGCCGGCGATCACCGAAGGCCAAGTCGTGTTGGCGCCTTTAGACTGTCCCGTTTTGATCAGCGTGTAGCAGGTCATCACTACGTCCAGGCAGGGCTTCGTCAGGTTGGAGTACAAATGAGCAACAGAGCCGGCAAACATCACCATGTCCTCTGTCAGTGACTGGTCCGGGTTGGCCAGCCTGCCATCCATGTTGCTGACACGGTAATAGGTCTGGTTGCTGAAGTAGAGCTCGTAGGCATGGTTCACCAGCCTGGTGCGAAACGCCAGAGTTAGCTGTCCTTCCAGATAACGGATAGTGCTGTTTACAAACGTTGCAGGGATAGCGATCAAGAGCCATTTCGTTAACTCCCACACGAACGCCTGGGGGTCTTTCTTCACGATGGTTTTCACGATTTTACCGTCCAAGTTGGCGACGTAAATAGACAGGAATGTGCGCGAGATGAGAGCGATCGAGTGGAAGCCCAGCAGACCCAGCTCTTTGCAGAAAAGCCGAGGGAAAAGGATGCTCAGGAGCCGCTTCAAGCGCAAAAGGAATTCTCGGTTTACAGCCGGAGAGTTTCTCTTCCTCTTTTGCCTCTCCGTGACCTCCAGCGGCTCCCCGTTCTTCTGATGTGCGTTCAGTCTCCCATTCCGAGGATCGGTCCGTCCTTTAAGTCTTTCAGAAATGTACGGGTAGAGTCTTTTTACTCCGTATGCAGCAACGAGGAGTAAAACCGCTTTCTTGGCTGCTGAAGACCTCTTCAGCTGTGAGGGAAGTTTGGAATATACTACAGGCATTTTTGGGACCTTTTTTTTTTTTTGTTTAAGTGTAAAGCAGAGCTTGCTGAGACACTAGACAAACAGAGCTAGTGCTGTTTCGCACATATTAATGAGAAAAACTGTTAACTGTGTAAGAATAAAGGTTGTGAACTGTGTCTACTTTGCCTGAGTTGAGGCGTCTCGTTAGATTTCAGCAAACTAGTAGATAACTGTAAAACTTTTTACACATTCAAGTTTGTAGTCAGTACTGCAAACTAGTACTTTTCTTTTTTTTTATGTTCAAGAAGAATATTTCATTCAGAGAAACACAAGTGTATAGTGTTACCTAATAACCTAGTTATCTTTATCTATCTTAGTTATATAACTTAGTTACCAAGTTAACAGGGACTGGTTTCCAGAACGTTTATGGTTCTGAGGGGAGATTAGTCTCAGATCAAACCTTTTTTGGTATTTTAAAGTTCGCACAGTTTAAAAATCTCCTATTTGAGCGTGCTCTAACCAAAATACAACGTTCCCACAACGATATAAATAACTAAAGGGGAAAAGATTATGAAATATTTTATCCTGTAGGTATTCTTTCTGCTGAGGTATTTAAGTGAGGGACTTCACAAAGCATTGAAAAGAAAATATTTTCAGAAACAAAAAAAAAACAAAAAAACTCAACTAGTTCCCAAAGTTTGGCTAGGAAATAATAATTAGCTAGGAAATTAATAACCAAATACAATAGCCTTTAGGAATTATTCCACCTGAGGTATTTTAAAATGGTAAAAAAAAAAAAAAAAAAAAGCTAGTTTACCAGACTAGTTAGCAAAGATTAGCTAGGAATTATTAACAGGACCTAAAAAAAGTAAACTGAGAATAAGAATAAGTAATTCACTTAGCAAATGATTAAAGCTAACATTTCTCAAAAAAATGCGGTGTATTTATGCAACGTGTAGATATTAATTTAAAAATAAAACCAACAATAAATTTAAAATAAGCTAGCAGCAATGCTAATGTACGTGCGGTTTTTTTTAATTAGCTCGTTGCTATGGAAATCACTTTCTCGTTCTTAGCTCAAGTTCCGCATAGTCTAACGTAGCTGCTTTAAACACAGCTAAAACAATGTATAATTCAAACAACTATATTAACTTTGATAACTAAAGGAAGCGTTTGCAATTTATGGTGTTTAATAATTCCTGTTATAACGTTATATACTCACATTTCACTCACAAGTTCAAGGCTGCTAGCTCTTAATCTCTCATTGCATTAAGGAAGTGTGGATGCTAACTGAAGCCGTTAGCTAGCTGCAAGAACTCTGCGACTTTATCTTCCTGTTTTTACAATTCACAAAGCCATAAAAATATCTTTGATCATCATACTCATAGGTGATCTGTCCTCTTCCGATTTCTAGTCATAATAACCGCTCATAACCTCGCCAAGGCAAGCCTTTCTTCATGGTCCAGAAGTTGTATCGACTGTAGAGGCTGAATCCCAAATTAATCCTCCCTCCCTACTTTAAGTGCACTACCTCAGGGTGTGTACGTATGCCCTTTGCTGCCTACCTAGAGAGCTTTATTTAGGTTTGGAGTTTATCCTTTGTATTTATCTGTACATAGCCTGAGTGTCAGACTACAGCAGTGTTGCCCAATAGGAGAAGGAGTAAAGAGGTCTGCCTCCCTTCACACACACACACACACACACAACCCTTAGACAATGGAATTTCCCCCTCTCATGCTATATATTTTACTTTCCCTTATCACATACACCAACCATATCTATAGTTTACAGTTACACAACCCCTGACCAGAGTGCATCTGCCCACCATTGGCCCACCTCTATGAAAGTTAATTAATCTTCTTCTTATTATTAGTTGTTTAATGGTGGTTGGAATCCTGTAGGTTACATTACCACCAGCTGTAGGTCTCATTCTCCCTCATCTCTGCGGCCTCTTAAAACAGATATTTCAGACCAACCTTCTTTAAAGCCTGTATTGCATCCTTCCCTGATCATGTCTTGATTTGTTCTGTGTCTTGAACTATTCATCTGCTTTACCCGGTACTTTCACACTCTTTCTTCTCAACATATTTCCCTTTCAGTACCATTCAGCACCTGGTTTGAAATCTGAAGGTTGCATCACGGCCACTTATAGATCTCACTTTCTTCAGATTTATTAATTTTCCATTCTGCTTATCATTTGCGAGGTGACAGTGGGCCTGGAGGCTCTTTCAGGGAATTCCAGAAACACCAACCAACCTTTGGACTGTGGGAGGAAATTGGAGTACCTGCAGGAAACCTAACATGAAAAAATGGAAGGATTTGAACCCCCAACCCTGGACAATGCGAGGCAACTGTGCTAACCGGTGACAGGTTGAGAAAAAAAAGTGTGTGTATATAAAACAGCCCAAGCATTAGTGTTGCACCTGATACAGTCATATCAGCATTATCATTAATAACTTTATACCTGCAAAGTATGATACCTGTATGATAGCTGTACCTAATAAAAAGATAGAAAGTGTGTTTTAATAACAATATCTATCTACCTATCTATATACAAGGTCAGCCAAAACAATGTATACTAACTTCAGCGAATGAAAATAGTATTATGTACTGTATATTATATTATTATAATATTAATAATAGTATCATATTATTATCATAAAATTACAATATAGTCATTAATACCTAACGTATTGCAATAAATTTAGTATTAAAATATTTTAGTTCTTCTTTTCCTGAGGTGTGTGTACACATATATATATATATATATATATATATATATATATATACATAGATAGATAAGGGAGAGTCATCATTAACATTTATGCCATGCTGTGGGTGATAATTTAATTTAATTATTTGAATTATTATTTAGGTAATAATTTGTCTGCCAAAACATTGGACAGCACACTTCTTTCACATTGCTTGCTGGGTGTATCCGGATACTCTGGTTTCCTCCCACAGTCTAAAGACATGCAGATTAATCTCATCGGTGTTCCCAAATTCCCTGTTTGTACTGTATGTGTGTGGATTGGCACCTTGTCTGGTATACAGTATATAGGAATAGAATTTATTCAAAATAAAAATGTCCATTTGTCGAACCAATTAAGCACCTTTATATCATGAATGATTTAATAAATATGATTATATTACAATATTTCTGAGTGTTTTGAGAAATTCTAATGGTCGTTTTTGGTTGGTGGTCATTGGTGGCTTCTATTAGCTATTAAAAGAGGTGTTTATGGATCATAATTTAATATTTGTATATATTTTTTTAACTTACAGCAAAAAGCAAATCCATTTTGCATTTGAGAAATATATTTTTCATATAAAATTAGGATATAAAAAACATATTAATAAACATATAAATAAGGATATAAAAACTAAAATAAAAATAATTTGAGATAATAGATATATCTAAGAAAACAAATGTTTGTAGATATATCTATTATGATCAGCCCATATTATTATGTAAGAAAAGCAGCAAAGCTTTATTAGGCTATAAACACACTGATTCGCCATTTTACACAACACGATGACATTTGCTCTAGTTGGCTTTGCAACACAGAAAGAAAACTCACCAACTCCGGTTGCATATTAAAACAAAAAAAATGCTTTATTTATTTTTTTAATAAAAACAAACTATGTACAATTTCATCATAGTTACTGTTGTTTTTGCCAAGAATATTGCAAATTGTAGTAGGGCACCACAGGGCTAAAAGTCACAGTTCAACTGAAGTGAATAGAACAGGAACCTCGAGCGTGCTGTAGAAATGTACTATCTTCATAAACAGACCTTTGCTCAGTGTCCAGAATTTGGTACATCCATGTTTTAATTATTTCATAATGAGGGCCTTTTAATCCTGTGATACTCTGCTATACAACAATATATTTACATTTTTTTAAGAAGACAATTTACATTGCTTAGTACAGTCTTTTTTGTTAACCGAAAACCTGTATTGTACAAAAAAACTGAAGCATCATCAGGGGCTTTTATACCAAAATGTGTCATCAACATTAGATCAAAGAACACTGATTCATATTTGAAGAACTGTCCTTATTTGTTTGAAATCAAATGCTCCTAGCTACACGTTTCCTTTGGGCGAAGGTCGAAGACATTTTTTATCACAAAGCCGATGAATGTAGGAGTGAAAATAGAGCATACAAAACCGTTTAGTAAACTGGAGTCGGCGAAGTAAACATCCAGCGACCTTCACGGAGGTCGCTTGCGTTCCCATGAAGATAGAAAAAAATGCTTTGTCTTGTGTATGTAGTATACAAAGCCCCTGAGATGGCCATGGTGGTTGTTTTCTTAAATAGGGTGTGACCTTGGTTTCGGTATAGGTGACAAGACAATACAGTATATCAAGGCCAAAAGATATACAATATCGACAGTATAATTTATTAAGGGCATGAAATAATATATTCAGGTTCAGAGATCTAGGGCGCAAATTATTATATCGTGGCCACGGGATAATACATTAGGTTAAGATTGTAAATATCAAAGCTGCAAGATAATATTACAAGGCCACAAGGCGGTCATGAGATAATATATTGAGGCCATGAGATATTAAGAAGCCCCCAGATATTATGAGGGCATGAGATAATAGTATAAGGCCATGAGATAATAATACGAGGCCATAAGATAATATATTGAGGTCATGAGATAATATGAGGCCATGTCAAATAATATATTGAGACCTTGAAATAATATCTTGAGGCCAGATAAAATCTTAAGGCCGTCAGATAATATCTTGTGGTCGTGAAATGATATCTTGAGGCCATGAGATAATATCTTGATGCCATGAGATAATATCTTGATGCCATGAGATAATATCTTGAGGCCAGGGCATAATATATTTAGGCCATGAGATAATAATATGATGTTATGAATTAATATACTAAGGCCATGATATAATATATTGAGCCCATGAGATGATACATTGAGACCATGAGATAATATCATAAGGGCATGAGATAATATATTAAGTCCATGAGACAATATATTAAGGACATAAAATAAGATCTTAAAGCCATCAAATAATTTGAGACCATGATTTAACATTTTGAGGCTATAAAATAATATTTTGAGAGAATGAGATGATATCTTGAGGGAGTGAGATAATATATTAAGTCCATGAGATAATGTATTGAGGCCATCAGATATTATGAGAGGCATTAAAATAATATCTTGAGGGGATGAGATAATATATTGAGGCCATGAGATAATATGTTGAGTCCATGAGATAATATCTTGAGGGGATGAGATAATATATTGAGGCCATGAGATAATATGTTGAGTCCATGAGATAATATATTGAGGGAATTAGATAATATATTGAGGCCATGAGATAATATGTTGAGTCCATGAAATAATATATTGAGGCCATGAGATAATATATTGAGGCCATGACATGAGATAATATCTTGAGCCAATGAGATAATACATTGTGGCCATGAGATAATATCTTAAGGCCATGAAATAATGTATATTGGATCCATGGGATAATATCTTGAAAACACTTGCAATGAGGTCACAATTATAAGACGTTAAAATGTCAAGTAAACTTATTGTATTTAGGCCACATATAATAAATTGAGCTCAAAATTCAATATAATAAGATCATGAGATATGTTTTAAATAAAACATTTGACAGAAGTTGCCAGAATACATAAATCTGTTGACTTGTTAAATAATTCATGACCCAGACTTTGGTGTCTCATGGACACAGTAGAATAATTCAAGACTATGGCTAGGAAATACTTAGTTTGTGGCTTCAATTGGCCGCACTTTACTGAAAAATAACCACCATGTCACTTCAAGCGCTTTGTAACGATGCTGCCCGTTCGACCGTGTTGTCGTTTTTTTTTAAAGACAGGAAGTGGGAGCAGCTTTTGTCGTTTGGTCCTGAGACAAACATGGCAGCATTTGGCGGCAAGGTTAGAGCTTCCTGGGTAAACCGAGGGAGAAGCTCCTGATTGCTTTAGTAGTAGCATTCATTAGCATGACACAAATATGTTTGTTTCATGACTATGTTCAACACACCCTTGTTGACTCATACTCACATTTACTGTAGGCAAAAAAAGGGGGCGAATTTCTCATGTGATATCCTTTGTAAAAAAATAAAAATAATAATAATAATAATAATAAATCTAACTACAGTATACAGTGTAAAGTCATTAGGTTGCAAAATAACTGATTGATTCCAGTTAGCAAACTAGCATGGTACATTGTGTTACATCTGACCCTTATACATGATTTTGTGTATGATGTGTGTTTTTATTATTATTACTATTAATGGACGAAAAAATAACACTGATGTTTAGTTGACAAGGGTGCATTAAACCAGTATAACTGTTTGCACAGAGAATACGCTGAGTGTTTCATTTCTGAGACAAAAGGACCACTATCGGCTCAGTTCAGAGATTTACAGTAAAATCAACAGGGCATGAATAGGAGGTTAGCAGAGCTGAACGACTGAGTACCCGCATGCGCTTCAATACGAGAGTGAGTTTATAAAAAACAGTAATAACACTATCAAAAAACCAGAGCACGATACATTGATTTGGATTAGCCTGCAATCCTGATTTCTTCTTTTTTTTTTTCAGTCTTAACCTGAAATACAATCAGACTGTGAGAAAATACACAGATGCATGTTGAACTATACTATATGTGGGTTTTTACATAAGCCGAAAAAGTTTTTTTTCTCTTCTTTTTATCCATTTTCTTTTTTACGTCTTATTGCTGCTAGGCATGATGATTGACAGTTATCGAACTGGCTTTGATTAAGCCACATTGTACATGTAAGTCACCAGTAGAAAATGGATTGATATGGAAAGGGTTAAGCAGGAGGGCTTGTCAATGGTGTAAACATTAAGTGGATGAACTGTTACACTATAGCTATGAATCAGAGCTGGACTGTTGATTCGATTCAAAAACAATAAATTGTTGTGGCTTAATATTTTTTAAAAATGATATAATAAACAGCGATATGCTGTGTAACTTGTGTTAAATGTAATGTCTCGTACTAAGCGATAAGCTGCTTTTCCTGACAATATTCTGTTCCATACTCCATTCCAGCAGGTGGCGGTATGGCGTGGACTGCCCATGAAGTCAAAAGAAGAAATAATACTCTTGCAAAATGCGAGGATTTGTAGAAGATGTCATTGATGTTTATTTTCTGCTACATCTGTGGGATATTATTATGGAATTTGTCAATTTCAGATTATTTAATGTTTCAAAGTTTACCTAAATAATTTATTAAAATTGTGAATCGATTCTGGTTCGAAAACTGATAACATATTAGACTAGAAAACCTTTCTTTCAATCTATTGGATGATTTACACTTAGTTTTACCCCAAAATTTAGACATAGAGTGAAGAATCCACCGTGTACACATTAAGTTCTTCTCAATTCCCAGCTGTGTTACAGATGTGTGTGGGGAAAAAAACTAAGTCACTAATAGGCTAAAGCTGGAGTGTGTGTTAGACCACTTGTTTATACTAACGTAATTACCTACAGTATAATCATTGGCAGGTCTTTAAAAGACAGGACGGGGCTTAGCCCTGCTAGCCCATTTTATACCAGCCGCCCCAGGAAAATTCTTACATGCAGGTACAGTACCAATCAACAATTTGGACACACCTTTTAATTCCATGGTCATTCCTGATTTTTAGTTCTTTCTACATTATAAAACAATTCCGTAGGCGTCCGAATTATGCAATAATCTTCTTTGAACAGTTGAAATTAAGTTGTTTATGATATCTATGCTCTGTAAAGCCTTTATAACGGATTATGAATGAACTTCTTCTCTGCAGCAGAGCTAAGTTTTGGTCTTGCTTTCCTGGGAAGGTCTTCATGAAAGCCAGTTTCATCACAGAGCTTGATGGGTTTTGCAAATGCACTTGAGAATAATGTTCTTGCAAGAACTGATCCAAAACAGCTGACCACAATGTGCCAAAATACATTTTATTGGAAGGTGTGTCCAAATTTTCTGCCCGTATTATATATATATATATATATATATATATATATATATATATATATATATAAAATGTTCAATAAATAATAATGTTATAATGAAGAGAAACTGGGACTCATCCATTATCAAGCTCTTTAACGTTCAGCAGCTGAACCTAATTATAACAAAACCGGAGCTGAGATGACAAAGTGACCTCAGTAAAGAGCCATTTGCATGTGTGAATACTGAACAAGGAGACACAAATGAGCAACAGTCAAATCTTTCTCTCTCTCACACAATCACACATACTTTTCTCATCAGAGATTTTGCATACATGCAGAGATGGCATTATGTGTATTTTTTTGTCTCCTTGCACTCCAAATACTCAATCTTTTCTTTTAACACGCATAAGCTCATACGTTCCCTCGCTTTAGCAGCGGATATTCTAGTCTTTTTAGAAATGCAAAAGAAAAAAAAAAGTGAAAAATACTAAGACAGCCAGGAAAAAGATTTTTTTTTTTTTTTTTTTTTAAGATTTGGTTGAATGTTGAATGAAAAAAAAAAATCATATATTAAAGACTATTCATCTACTTTTTTTCCTAGTGAATTCTAATTTGCATAGGATTTTTTTTGTGTGTGTAAATGTGAGAAGATAGATTTAAAAAAATCCTGACCCTTTTAATAAAAAGCTGAAGCTGATCTATAGAGAAAGACCTGAAATTTAATACTGACTTCAGCAGTGATTTATGATAACTATAAATCGGAAAAAATATTTAAGCAAAGCGAATCAAAACGATGCGAACACAGACGGCACAAAGTCCTCGAACACATACGGATGATGGTTTTAAAATGACGTGCTACCTTGGTAAAGTTGCCGGTGTTCTGTCTTCTCCATGATTGTACTTAAAATACAATCACTTTTAAATAACTGGGGAAAAAAAAGAGACTTAAGTGTTTTTGTTGTTGTTGTTGTTGTTGTTGTCCATCTCGGTTCTTTTCAAGAGCAAAAGAACAGGATTAGGATTGTGTGTTTAGCGTGTTCTGGTTAGGACTCTGTAACGTCTATTAAACAAGCCTCATCTTGTTGTGCCACTTTATGCGCCCAGTGTTTATACACTTATGTATGTGTGTGTTTGTGTTGGTGTGTTAGACTAGTGTGCCTGGACTAGGCCTGTCATTATTCATCTCCTTTAAAGTCAAGTCCTCCATTTTGGAAGAGAAGGTGTCTTGGTATTGAGACAAATCCGCAGACCTGGAGCAGAAAAAGAAAAAAAAAAAAGAGAGAATAAATGACTTCTTATACAACTGTTACCATAGCAACAAGAGTGTTATGCAAAAGATTAATAACTAGATTGTCTACTTCACTCATTATACTCTGATGTGTGCAAACACAGCTTGTGTAAACTCTATCTTAATGAACTTCCTCTCCAGCTCACCGTAACGGATGTCCGTGGAACGTGGCGGACTGGGGCAGGTGTGTGTACGCCGTGTCTCCCTGAAACGACTGCGTCTGTTGCTTAAGTGGTGGATGCGGATGTGAAGTATGCAGCGATGCCGTGGTTCGTCTGCGCTGAGACGGCGCCACCTCCTGGCCTTTCCCGGGGCACGCTGCGCCCGGCTGCCCCAGTGCGTTACGCAGGTACCAGTCCCTCAGACCCTCGAGCGCCAGGGCCTTGTGCAGGTTGCGTGTAGGTTCATCCTGGGGGGTGGAGCCAGCAGACAGATCTGCGCTGTAGTTAGGGAGTCTCTGCCTGGCCTGAAACTGTCCCATTCCGTTGTGTCCGTTAGCAACAGGGATTTCCGTGTAACCTTGCTGGACGGGGATGAACGGCCCGCAGGATTTGGTTCGGCTTACTTTCACCCGCCGAGGCTCTCCCGGTTTACCCCGCAGCATCAGCGGGCTGTAGGCTGGCGGTCCTGAGCCCAGAATCAGGCCTTGATTTGAGGAAAAGCCATTCACATAAGGTGGAGGCGGTATAGAGGGCACTTCGTGCCAGGCTCTTGGTTTTATACCGTTTTGAGCCTGCAGTCTCTGCTGCTGCTGCTGCTGCTGTTGCGCCATTTGCTGCATCTTCTGCTGCTTTCCCAACACGTAGTCCAGCAGGACGTCACTGTAGCCCCCGCTCGAGCCGCTCGTCCCACGACCACCTGATACGGAGCGGACGCGGGTGACCTCCGTGTGTCCGTTCACCTGTTTCAAACGGCCGTCCAGCAGCGCCTCGGAGCTCTTATGCGACCCGTTTCGGACCATAGGACCTGATAGCTGACATTCGTCCACACAGCGGTCCAGCAAGGCATCAGAGCTGTTGCTGCGTCGTGTTTGGGCGCCGTAAGCGCACACCAAGTGCCCAGGAGATAAAACATCCTGAGATGCACCAGGCACCGCTTGGGTTACTTCGGGATTATCTGATCGCTGCTTTAATGCTGAAGTGCTACTGGAGGATTCAGACCTGTAAAAAAAAAAAAATTGAAAGAAGATATGTAAACCACAGGCGCAGCCATCAAAACTTTAAAATGAAAAACTGGTGTTTTATGAAATTGAGATTATAGAGTTGAAAAAGCAAACAATAATAGATATTTGTTTCATCTGAGAATTAACCCTTGGACTCGCCAAAAATTCCTTTGTATTGTCTGACAATTTTCTTTTAGCATTTATGCTTTAAAACAAATGCTGGACGTGTTTCTACACAAGGTCTGGTAATGCTGCAAAAACGACAGCCGTGACCATGACAACCGTATCCATTTAACAAACCTCTGTACGGCACTTAGCTCAGTGGAGAGGTTTCGTCTTCATCTTAATGAACGATAGAGTAGATGACGATATGACAGCATGCAGTTCAGTCAGCCAGGTAATGAGAACATGAAGTGTGTGTGTGTGTGTGTGTGTGTGTGTAATGAGGTACAGACCTGACATGCGGTTCTGAGGTACAGAGGTGTAATGAGGTACAGACCCTGACGTGTGTGTGTGTGTGTGTGTGTATGTCACTGTGCATGAGGTACAGACCTGACATGCACGGCGATCGGGCCGTTCCGGGTCAACTGGGGCGTCGCCGGGACGCTCCTGCCCTCCAGATTGGACATGCTGCGCGGGAGAGAGCGACTCGGACTGAAAAAAAAAACGTCAGGCTTATCTTAGACGTGCTTTAATACTAAACAGAACGTTTAAGCTAACACAAAAAGTAAAGGGAGTCTTCGTGTCACGGCTGGATTTGCATGTAATTGCGGCACCAATTAGAGCACTAATTACAGCTGTTGGATGTGGCTTGCTGTGAATGTACAGTACACGCAAATAATCATGGAGATCCCACATAATTAACACGTAGGTTATCATATAGGCTGTGCAACCTCGCCAGGTTTTTTCTTCTTCTTTTTTTCAGTGATGCTTGTGATTAGGATTTTTAAATAGCACATACCCTGAAAGAAGGCTGAAAAACCGTGTGTGTGTGTGTGTGTGTGTGTGTGTGTTCCATTTAGCTGGAGGTGCTCCCTCAATATGAAACTCATTGCAATTACAAAACTAGAAAACGCAAATTTTTTTTTTACATTTCTTTCATTATTTTCTTATTTCTTCGAATCATTTTATAATAATAGCCACATGTTTTGTGAATTGATTTCATCGCATTTCATTGCACATACACATTTATATTAACCTATTTTCAAAAAACATGGACACTTCTTATGCGTGCTCTCTCGGTCTCTGCAGTTGGCATGTTCGCGTGCAATCAAAAAAGCCAATTTGTTTTTTATGCTACTTTTAGTCCTCTTGCGTGACATTCGGGGTTTTTTTTGTGATTGGATCTTTAAGGAGTTAGAAAAACCTTTATGAATTTCAACCTTCATTTGGAGGAATAAGGCGGTGGGTCATCCTTCCTGCGCCCTGCGGCAGCACCACGCTTATGAATATAACGCTTGATTGGGAATAATATATATATATATATATTTCAGATCTCACTCACACTGCGTAACCTTTAATAACAACCAGACATTCTATAGTCAGAGCACAACAGCAATTTAGTTTTTTTTTTTTTTTTGGGAGCAATTTACTGTTTTGGAGCTGAAAAGCACAGATCATGATGAAAATATTAAATATATATGGACTTATGCATCTTATAAGTTATGGTTTGTTGAATGTTTTCAAGTGAAAGATCTCTAACTGTAATATAAATTCATAAGCTTTTGTTCAAAAACTGGATGAGGTTAAAGGTCTCATGACCGAGGTTAAGGTTAGGCTTAGATTCAGGAGAAGCACAGCATTAATTAAGTTATGTTATATTATTATTATTATATTATGTTAATAATTTAATGTGTGTGAGAGGGGCGTCTGATTCGGCTGTACCTAGCTGAGCTGGACACAGAGTTGCGTCTGGCTTTCATCTCGTAGTAGATCTCCACGGGGGAGAGTTTCCGACAGAACCTGCTGTCTGGGCTCCCCGGGACCAGCCGGGGCTGAGACGGAGATGGACCATCGGAGACCTCCTCTAAAGAGACGAAAAGAGACGAAATATAGAAAGGGGGGAGGTGTAATGTGTGAGTGATCGTCTGGGTCGTTCGCAAGAGCTCGTCAGCTGCAATTCACCTCCCGAGCTCAGTTTCTTACAATAGATAACTGGGTCAATGTGAGCTTACAGTGCAAATGTTCAGGCAGCTAGTACTCTGTTAATGTTACCATTCAGTGCTCCTGAGGAAAAAAAACATCATTTTATCACATCACTTGATTATCGATAAGTTAAAGAAACAATTACTGATAAAATACTACATTCTAAGGGGCGTTCAAGTCAAACCAGGACTTGGTTTAAGTCAGACCAAGGCGTTTTTCCGACTTCAAGCTCATCACGATGTCGCAGTAAAACATTTGCATTTATGTTTACATTATGTTTATGAGTTATTGTCACTTCCCCCGTACAGTCCATTTCCACATGTTTGGGCCATTCAGGGAGTTCCTGGGAGGCCAGTGTTCCAGACAAGAAGCAGACAGTCTCTGGTGTACTAAGAAAACTTTATACCTTGTTGGTGTCCAAGCACTAGTAAAACAATGTGATAAATGCATTAGTGTAGCAGCGGATTATATAGAGAAATAAAGGGAGTTTTTATTCTCTAAACTGTGTTCTGTTATTCTGCACAAACAAAAGTCCCGGATTAACTTGAACACCCCTCATATACTGTTTTGTAGTTCTTATTAAACTTGCTTTTGTTCACTTTTACATCTTTTTTTTTTTGGAATGTTTTATATTTGCTGATAATATTTACTATTACTGAATTACGTTGTTTAATCATAAAAGGTGCCTTATTGGAAAAAAAATCATCATACACATTTTTATTTTTGTCTATTATAATGAGATAAAGTTACATAAACTCCAAAAAAAATCTAATCACTGGGCTGGTAAATGTTCAGATAGTAATATAACTCCTGTAGCGCTGATATTACAGATATGTATATCGTACTGTATGACATCACTCATTAATAGATAATAAATGAAATAGTAATTGTTGGTGTACAGTATAAAACATCATTCTTGGATAAACAATAATCTTCAGGGCGGTAACTGTAGGTCCACTTCGCAGCACCACCGCAGAAATGGATTATTTTCCTGTAACAGCACGCCCCCATGTGTTTGACTCCGTACATGACATGCAGATGAGATGTAAAAGCCTATACACAGTGCTGAGTGTAACACATACAGTATACGGGATCAGTCACATGGCCGAGCTTACCTGTGTCCTGGCTGGTGGAGTCGGACGTGGAGCTGCTCTCGGACCTCACCGTGTTCTCTGGAAACACGTAAACAACACAACAGTGTATAATCAGATGTATCAGCCGTTAAAAAGTAAAAAAAAAAGTTTTAAAGCCATGTGTATTAATAATTTGGGATCAATTTTTAAAAAATGGGATTAAGATAAATACTGTAGAAGAAATTCTAAATCTAAGGACATCTAAAATTATAAGTATGAGGTCATTGTTTATGTTTATGTTTCCAGATTTAGTCGCGCACCAGAATGGGACCCCGGACCAGCGATGTTAAAGTCATGTGACCCATGTTTAACCCAAGCTGTGAGCCTCTCATCTCTCACACACACACACACACACTTATATGCCGACACCCACACGTCTCTGATCGTTCTGATGCTTCATTCAGAGCGTTTTATCTCAACACACCGACACACTGTTCTGAGGTCAGTTGCACAGAGCGTGTAAACCGTACGCTGACTCCGCTGAGTTGTCCTCAGGCTTGACAAAAGGTCAGAGAGAACAATGGATCTGAGGTCTTGCCTGACCTTACAACACTCCATCCTGAGTCACTGCGGTTCCTGTTATGCTTCTGCTAAATTCCGCCTCAATCCCACCTTTGTTCAGAAGAAGGACAACGAGATCTAGTTGACTAAACTAAACTTGAGCCCGGAGCTTTCTATATGTGAGTTGCATATGAAAGGAAAATTATTCAGACTACAAAACTGTTGAATTCTGGATTCTGATTGGTCAGAGGGTGGTGGTTCATTCTCGATAAGTATGTTATCACTTCGACTTGTGAATCCTCACCACGCTCATACTTATTATTTGATTTTCCACAACACAACAAGGTAGAATGCCTCCTTTAGTCTCACCTGTGTGACATCCTCTATGAACCGTCGTCCTCTTCCCATGAGCCAGCTGTTGCTCCGCTTCTATGTGCCTCCGGAGGGCGCCGCTGAACAGAGTCTTTTTCGATTTGCGCTGACACGCATCCTCCTCCTAAATCGCAACGCAGTCAGAATGCGTACTGACGTGATATGAAAGGAAACACTTTAAAAATTGACACCATGAGAAATCCACACACCTCGCTTTTCAGGTTGTTCTTGGAGCCGGCGCGGGCCGAACCGACTCTCCTGCGCACGTGAGGGGGGTTTTCACCTGCTTCTAAAGGAAACTCGTTCGGCAGCGCTCCAGTCAGTTCCTGCAATATTAGTCGATGTTATAATGCAGGGTTTTATTTTAAAGGAATGGTTTAGTTGCAATTAAAAAAAGCGTTCAAGTCAAACTATTTAAATGTTTTACTGCAGCTAAGAGACTGTATTGTGTGCTCGAAGTCTTCATCGGTTTTACGGCTTCAATCACGAGAAATCCTGGTTTGACTTGAACGCGACTCTTGTTTTATTAAACAGCAAGGAAAGCACATATTTAGAAATTTCGAATTTAAAATGAGTCAATATTATTATTCTCATAACATCGAGATTACACCACAGACATTCGATCCTACATGAAACTATACCTTCAGCTGTTTCTTTACCACATGATAGACATGTTTGCTACGAGACACTGCGAGCTTTTTAAGGCGAAAAGCAAAAGTCCAGCGAGCGTTATTTGGCAGCACGACAGCCTGATCAGGAGTGTTGCATGTGAAGCATTTGCACTGAGAGGAAGCACAGCGGGAATGCAGCACTTACGCCCAGTTATCCAGCACCACATGGTGATAGTGTTACTCACAGACAGCAGGCTATAGCACAGAGTGCACCAGTGGCCCATCACTCCATAGCTCAGGAGTGTGATAATGAGCTGTGTGTTTCAGAGCACATGTCTGTGTCTGTGTGTGTGTGTGTGCGCGTGTGTATGACAGTGGCTAGCTCCACATGCCAAAGAGATGTCACTTTGACAGGAAACAAGTGTCATACATTTATGTCACTGTGCATGTGTGTGTGTGTGTGTGTGTGTGAGAGACACTCACCGCCTCCTGGAGACACACACGCCTGAGTTCAGCCAGACGGGCACTCAGTAAAGCCTGAAGGCTCCTCCGTCTCTCCTGCAGGTCGACCATTCTTTCGGCGCGCTGCTTAGTGTCCGTGGAGCCCTGCAGCTCTACACATACACACAAAGAAAGAAAAAGACAGAGACCTTTCAGATAAAATGACTCCAAATAAGCAATTTCCCTGATTCTATCCGAACCTGTTTAATTCTCTATCCTGACTGGTCCGAAGGTGATGATTTACTTTCTATAAGAGCAGCTCTGACAGTATTTCCACTCATAATTCAATAATCCTAAGTTTTACTTCATGATGCTGGTTCAAATACATCATCGTTTCTATAGTAACAGTCCGTTCACAGGAACTTGTATGGTCAAGGCTAATAATAAACGAATTAAAAACTGCTGCACTCATACAGGCTTACGTGAGCTCTGGGAATAAATGCGTTGTGTTCTGCAAAGGGGAAGCGGTAGTCCTTATTAACAATACAACCAATACATTCTCTAGCGTTCTTACAGAAAATACGAACGCTCAGAAATAATGGGGAAAAAAATCAAAGTGAGGTGTTTGCTCGTATCACGCGACCAAATCTGCTCTGGTTTCTTCAAGACTCGGAACTTGTGCAACATTTGTCTTTTGTCCTATTGTCTATTGATGAGTGTATCTTTGTTCAAGTGTAGAAATCTGTCACGAATAAAACACTCACCATGCCCAGTAATTAGGTGACCTTTGACCTCCATGTCATGTGTCTTGCTGATTGATTCTGCCTTCACCTACATGGAGAAAGAAGGCACACTAAGGCTTTTGTGCAATCTAGATATTTTACAAATTCACAATCATCATCATCATCATCGAAGAAAAAAAAAGGTTTGCAGCCGTGTCTATGTTTTTATGACTTTTTCTCACCGTCCAGCCGTGCTCATGCGTGCTGCAGTGTGTCGGGCTCGTGGCCATGCGCCACCTCTAGAGAACGTCCTGAAGGGGGAGCCACTGTGCTGCTGCTCGGGATGCTGCTCGATTCTTTCTGAACTCGATGCCCTGCAAGAAGCACACACACCAACGCACATGCACACATCAAAGCGGAGTGAGCGATGCAGCCTTTAGACAGCGAGCATAAGGGTCCAGGTTAAAAGACTGGCTTTGAAAGGAGACTGATAAGGGTACAAGTGGGCTCTGTGGAGTTAACACATAAGCGCGATGGCTCAGTTGCAGTGGGGGTGATAGAGCCTAACGGTTCACTGCTATCATAAAGATAGGCAAAGCTGGCACACCAGGACCAGGTGCAGGAGGAAAAACAGGCTGGAGCTTTGAAATAGGCTTGTTGTTTTTGTTTCAGAAGGTTAACTACTGCCTGTGGGATTGGACTGGATCTAAAAACTGAATCCACATGTTCATGTTAAACCGGGACCCTTGATTGTGCAAAATTAAGTAGAGAGTAAAACCTCACGTTATTTCTGTATATAAGCCCCTGCTACACTAGTGCACTTATCCCAGCGTTTCTCAGTACACCAGAGCCACGATCGGACTGCCTGCGTCACATGTGAAACGCTGGCCTTCCAGGTACTCCCTTAAAGGCCCAAATATGTGGAAATGGCTTGGAGGGAGGTCAGGCCTGTGCGAGGGTTGTGGCAATAACTCCCAGCCGAGTTCCTGTAATGTGCAAGTAGTGTTGGTGAAGGATTGCGTACAGTTCCCACAGACAGACGCATCTCTTTTAAAAGTCGTAGATAAGTTATTTGTTGATTTAAAAAAATCAGGTGTACCACTCGTTGAATGTTCACGGGAACAACTTGGCTGCGATGAAAATGTAAATGTTCATCACGAGAAATGTCATCACAAGTCTCGGTTTGACTTGAACACAGATCGTACATATTCTCAGAAGATGTAGGTAATAAATGCATAATAATCCGTTTCGATGGAGTTACTAATCCCTACTGAACAACATGCTTTTCCTTCAAAACCAGAACACAGTTGTTTTTAGGTTCATTCTTTGAACTCTGAACACCATAACTCTGTTAAAATTATTGATTTTTAATTGCCCTTGATTAAAACATTTTAATTTCTATAGAGACAACGTATTTACTAATATTCATACCGTACATAATTTAAGTCCATAAAAAAAATAAAAAAATAAAAAAATCTGATGTTAGGTATAAACGTTGCTGATGTGAAGATTTTTGTAAGGAGATGTTTCTGTAAGAAGATTGAAATAGGGTTGTTTATAAAATTTTTCCCCTCAAAGCGGACGGACTTTTGGTTTCTTGCTTCAAGCAGCAGTTTAGAGAAGAAAAAAATAATAATAATAAAAATATTGAATGGGGATATTTATAAAATGGTGATATTTATAGTATCGCAATACAAATTGAATCGGTACCTAGGTATCGTGATAGTATCGTATTGGGTGATCCATAGAGCTAAAATGCACCTCATGGTAATATTTCTGAAAGAAAATAAAACAGCGAAGTGACATTACAATACTGAGAGCTGCGTGACATGAGAAGCACATGCTGTGTGTGGGAAGCTGTTGTGTTTGTCCCAATCTACAATCTTAAAGGACCGTGGATGTAGTCAGACATTGTGTGAATGGTTGTTGATCAGCATAAACGCTCCAGGAAAAGGTTCAAATTGGATTATTTGAGGTTGTGTGTTTGGGTGGTTCATTCAGCGATATCTCAACGTCATTTTATCGAAGTCATTCTAACTTTTATAAACGCTGACATATTCCTGCTGTCGAAGGTTATTGAGGTTGAATGTTGTTATAACAGTCATCCAATGTTAGGGTTCGTGCTGTATTATGTTTATGTATATAAATACCTGGCAGGAAAATTTGTGCAATTGATAATATCTTGGTACTCAAGTCAAAAAGCAATTGGAATGAGGTATTTGCACTTGAAACGACAAAAATACAGTATGTAGTGGCTTTTTAATTTACAGGGTGATAAGATGATGAGACAAAAGTCAGTCGATTACAGTGAAAGTTTTATTCTGACAGGCGGTGATAAGTAAATAATAATACACCTCATAACTCTTTGAGTCGTAAAGATTAGACAGTGCGAAAGTCGTAAATCTTCCAACTGCATCCAACTTCCCTCTCCACCCACTGGTCTGTCCGTGGGAACTGCAGACAGGAAATTGAGCTCCAAGAGCAGGAAATGGCTCATAATGGAGGAAGTGAGCTAGGGAAGCAAAAGGAAAAAACGGGGAGGCTCAAACAATATCGAGAGTGAGAGTCTCAGATGAACAAGCCAGTCACAAAGCCTTAGAGAAGAAACAACAACCAAAACTTGTGTTTCATTTCATCCAAAAGGTCCACAGAACCACTTCCTGTAAACATTTCCTTCACCGCAGGCACCGCTGAATTCTTCGTTTTTAGCTTCAGAGCCCAAAAACAAGCTTCTCTGTTTCGCATGGTGAACCGACACACAGTGGCTTTTCCCAAACAGTCATTATGTGTGGACTGAAGGACAGCACACAGCACAAACAAGTCCTTTTGTCAAGTGTAAACGATGAGTGCGCTCGAAAAAAATGTAGCATGCTGTCGTCAGAAAGCGGAGAACAGCACGCTAATTTCTCTTGTTGTTGGCTTCGTTCAGGGAGAAGCTCTACAGTTATAATTTTAGGAGGAAATAATTAAATAAATAAATATAGTATATCAGGTATAATAAACCTTTATTATGTATATTTAGCAACACAACCTGAAAAACTGTGCTGAAAGACACATCACCACAGACACCTGCATGCTAAAGATGCTAACATGCTCCTTTCTAATGCTTCATTTCTTTTTGTTTAAGTTTACTTTTTTTAATCTACGTTTTAATCCATAATCAGGCACCTTTTTATACTTTCTTAACAATAAATAAATTAGTTACCAATGTATTTCTCTGAATATTCTCTGCATATAAAGTAAATCCAAAGCATTCTGCCACAGACCTAGCTAGCTAGGTGCTTAATACAGTTTGTTAGCTAAAAGAAAGATATCTACAATAGCTTGAAATCATCATTGATACACTAACACACCTTTAATAACTCTTAACTGTGTATCATGGTGTTAAAAACCTTTTATTAAATTTAATGGCTTGTTTGTGGAGTTGTGGGTTTCTATAGTCTCTTCTGTTGCTAAATGCACTTAGACAGCAAATTTGCTAACTAGAGGGATTAGAGGTGACACGGTGGTTAGCACTGTCACCTTGTTCCTCCAGGGTCTGGGTTCAATTCCTGCCCTCTCCTTGTAATTGGTGGGTTTCCACCTGGTACTCCAGTTTCCTCCACACAGACTAACTGGTGTTCCCAAATTGTATGTGAAGTGTGAATAAGCGTGAGTGTGTGCCCTGCGATGGATTGGTACCTCATCCAGGTTTCGCCTACGCGTGCCCTAAGTCTCCTGAGATAGACTCCAGGCACCCCGCAACCCTGAATACAGGAAAATAGCGGTATAGACGATGAGTGAGTGAGATAGATTGGATTAGATTAGATTACTCCCATTCTGTATAGCACTTATTCTGTACACGGTTGCAGAAGGCCAGGTGTTAATCCATTACAGGGCATAAGAACGCACACTCACACACTCGCGCACACACTACAGGCAATTTGGAAGCACCAATTAGCCTAATCTGCATGTATTTGGATTGTGGAAGGAAACCCACCAAAAACAGGAAGAACATGCAAACTCCATGAACCATCAAATCTAGAGGTGCTAGATTTAGATCTAATCTAGATTAGATTGGTTACTAAGTATTGATAATGTTAAGTCATATATATCAAGTATATCATATATATCAAGTCATTTCAAAGAATTCAGGGATGATACAGACATGAAAAAAAAAGCTTTGTATGACATTCTAACTAGTATATAAAACTAATTAAGAGCAAAACCTACTAAGATAAATACTTAGCAAAGGTTTGAAACCAGATATCTAAATAGTTTGGATAGCCAAATGAACCTGTAAACCAGCTAGCTGAATAATTCAACAAAATGTCCTCAGTAGACAAATTTCATGCCAGGTCATACATTGGTCAATACTTTGAGATGGTACGATTGAAACGTCTAGCTTAGCTGAACTATTAGACAGTGCTGTATCATGTATTTTTGCCAGAAAAGAATGACAAGATATTAAAAATGACAAACAATGAATACTGACCGCCAGCTGCAGTTAGATAAATCACACCCTTAGGACAGAAATGGAAATATTAAACAATCAGATTTTAATCAAAGCTCTGCCACTGTTGCCACATCATTAGCACTTAATCATGTGTTCCCCACTTCCTAAATCTTAATTTTTACAAATGTGTCCATCGAAACGAAAACTATGAAGCAGGAACACAGAGATACTGGGTCAGACAGGGACGTCTGAAAGTGATCCACCTGATGACCTTAACGCAAATAATCACGTGCTGGTAGAGCAAACACAGGAGACGTGCCTGCCTCCGTTTGCTTAGTGTAGGATTTCAAGGAGTCCCTGCTGTTATCTGTCTGAGTGAGTGAGACGAAGCGCATTTCGAACCCTTTAAGAAAACGGGACTACAAGACAACACGGTATACACTGAAACCACAAACAAACAAGAGACAAAGACAGGCTTGAGAGAACATATGTGTGTCTATGTATGTCATGTCTCTGACTGTGTGTGAGTATGTGAGCAAGACGGAGCAAATGTCGAGACAAATGGTCTGCGGTCCTCGGTAAGCTTGCCAGCATTCCGGCACCTCCACTTAGTCATGTTGAAGCCTGCATTACAGTTTCGGAACAGATGTTGGGCCAGTCCATCCTTCATCATTTCTCTGTCTTTTACTTCTCGCTTCATTCCCCTCCATCTGTCTTTTTCTCCTTACCTCAGCACAATCCTGTAAAGCAGGTCTTGTCCTCCCAGACTTGTCACCTCGGTTTCAGACTGAAGCATAACTGCAACTTTCCCCATGCACACCTCTGTGGCTGCTGCTGTCGCCTAGAGGGAGACGACTTAGCCCTCGAATCGCTCTTTCATGCAGAAAAAAATGCCTGACGCACAAACTCAGCAAATTTCTCCTCCCAGGACTGTCTGCGACCTCTCTGATCCCAACAGGGGCTGCTGGATACCCCCACACTTACACACACTACCTTGTGTAATTAATCTGGCACTAACGAGGACATGTGGACACAGCTGTTTTGCGCACATAACCCCAGAATGCAGTGATCCACACTGATACAAGGCTGATACACTAAACATTAATGACTGAAAAAAAAGTAAACATAGTCAGGTATCAGTACTGCTATAATATAAAAGTGACTTTCACTTTACATGCCATAACGAGTAGTGATCAATGCTTCCGAAAGAAATTATTTTAACAACTTCAGCCCTTCAACCTTTTGGTTAAGCATATTTTGAGTTACTACTCATATTGAAAAAGTTGTTGAACCTGATTGAGCCATCTCTACCACTTGCTTGGGATATGTTATTTAAAAAAATATATATACAACGGTCTGTCTTTTTCAGTCACCTCTTAGCATACCATAAGAAATATTGTGGATCTAATTACCAAAAACTGTTACGCCACCATCCAGAGGTGTTTGGAAGGATTTGTAAGTATATTAATACTTTTACCATGATGTGACTTCTCAACCATTTGGAAGAGGTCTATACTGGATGAACAAGTTACTAAAGTGTAATTACTGGTTAATTATTGTGGTATAAAAGAAATAAAACAGGAACATAATGCGGGACATGCTGTTATAAGAAAACAATCAATTATAGGGGTAGAAAAGTAACCCTGCTTTATATTAGCCTATATCACATTTTCCTGTCGTTGATTACTTTCCTTAAACAGTGTTCTTCAAATGCTGAATTGTTACCCTCGCTTCTCTCTCTCTCTCTCTCTGTCTTTTTTTAAAGCTATTAACTTTTGGAAACATTAACTGCATTAAATGCAACTGTATCATCCTAAGCCTACACAAACCTTACAGAACAAATGATAGATCTACTGTAAAAACACTCATAATCTACAACAATATATTTATGGGTCATCATACTTTTTTTTCCGTTTTTGTTTTTGTACTGCATAGCTAGTTAATCAAAGCCTTGCTAGTTCATGGTGACATCTCGCTGGGAGATAAGCTGAAACAAAGCCAACCTACTTCAAGTGGGCAGTGAGGGCTGGAGGTGATAACCAGAAGCCGTTATGGTGCCACAATGTGTACACTCTTCAGCATGAAGGACAATGGTTGTCAGAGAGAGAGAGAGAGAGAGAGACGGAGTGCCAGTATCCTGCAGGTTTTGGCACCTCTCCATTCCAATCAGAAAGTGTCTTCCTTTTGTCCCCAACCAAATGCTGAATGTCAAAATCTCAGATTTATAAGATCTCTAAAAATAACTGAGGACCTGAGAAGTAATCTGAGAAGGAACTGAGACATTTCCAAATAACAACGATAAGAAAGAAAAAGGCAACATATGAGCTCAGGAATCTTAATCGAGTATGGTCCAATGTGTTAAATTTCATAAGAAGTAATATAATTAGAAAAAGAAATACTAGCTAGGAACAGACTGTGAGCTTGTGGACTCTGTAAAACTATTTAGTTGCAGTGAAGGCCAATGCAAGACGCTAGATGTCCATTTTTACTCTAGCAATTGCACAAAAGTAAGTTACATATAATTACTTCTGATTACATGTAATTTTCATCCACTGTTTTCACTTTCAGAGACGTAGGTCATGAACAAACCTCTGTAAACAGTGCAGGGCTGCTGTCAGTCATAACGCTGAACAAGCAGAGCAGACAGGAAAACTTTAATTACAGGTAGAGTACTCCTTGTTCCTAAAACTTCCTCCCAATTTTTCTCCCCCCCGAGTTTCGACTTTCCCCCACCTAATGTCTAGTCCTTCCCTACTGTACCACAACCTCCAAAAAGACAATCTTTTCATTCAAATGAAACTTTTTTCAGGTGGCTAAAAATGCCCGGGGGTGATCATGCCCGTGATTGGCTGGCCTTGCCGTGACTGACAGAGCCTTGTTTAAAGATTAACAAAATAACGCTAGAAATGTAGAGCAATGTTAGCCTCCACTCATCGTTAGTCAATTCAGCATTTTTGGGTAAAGTAATCCTTTAATGGTAGGTCTTATTGAAGTTTTCCTTACATCTGCATTGCTTTCAGGTGTTCCCTGAAGGCTAGGAGTGACTTTTCACCAGAACGATGGTGAAAAGAAAGCAATACACCTTCATAACCCTGTGAGGGTGGAGGTCAGGTCCTGGCTTTTATACGTCAGTCAGGTGGTGCCGTGTCGCTTTCAAGGGCCCTAAGCTTCGGGCACAATCAAGTCTGACAGCCACATACACCGAGATTGATTGAAGCACGAGTCAAACAACTGGCAGCATGCAGTCTGCATGGCTACGACTGCAAAATTTTCAGCCCTGAGGCTAATTGGGGGTTTCGACGCGTCAAATGTGACACAGATTGACCCGAACTCAAAGCCACAGCAAGGGAATAAAGATGGGGTTGGGGTTTGATGGGCATTCCCTATGGAGATCACCTTCATGCCCTTTACTCTCCATTTCCATGTTTCTCTCCTTTGTTCTTTCACCCCAAAAATCTGCCCCTTTCGCCCCCCCCTTGGTATACCAGGTGGAAGCCACATTTCCTCTGACTGGCAGGAACAGCAGCTACAGCAGGGAACAGGCCGAGAGGCTGCAGACAGCAGATGGCAGGAGCACATGTATGCGCTCCGGTCCACCCGTTAACCATCCGTCCACTGATAAACTATTCGCTTTTAGAAATGCTGCTATGCTGCTACAAAATCTTTGTTATTCTATTTCAAAAACTGAACAAAACAGAGAGTGAGAAAAACAGTGTTACACAATATTCTCATTCTTTAGTGGCCACTAGTGTTTCAGGCTCTTGTTTACTTTCTCCAGCTGTCAGATCAGCTCCGTTGCTCAGCTCTGTCTGCTTTTTTCAAACGTCACCTTGTTGTTAACTCACTAGCTACCAGTGATCATTTGGAGATTTCGATTGTGGCTGACAAGAGATGGGGCAGAACAAGAAGAACAAAGCTAGCACGGGATCTGGCATGGTGTTCCCTCAGACTAGTTAATGGTATCCTGAGCACCTCTTCTAGCAAGATGCAAATTCACTGTGGACAAGTATCTCTGGAATAAGTTTACATAGCAAATGTAAAAAAAGATTTGTACCATCCTTTCTCCACTATCCTAACTAGCTTAGTCCAGGATTCGTAACGATAGCTTAAACAACTATTTTAAAATAGATCGATATAATGTCATGTAAAAAAAAAAAAAAAAGGCAGTGGTAAAGTGACGCAGTGGTAAACTGCTCGCCCTATCATCCGGAGATCGCTGGTTCGGTTCCCGGGTGATGCTGTAACCTTTCGCAGCCAGAGGTCTAGAGAGAGCTCATTGGCCTAGCTCTCTCGGAGGGGCGGGATGAGAGGTACTTAATTATTTACAGCTCTACAGCCAATCAGGGGCGTCTGTGAGCTTGCGCAAGCGGAAGGAGCGGATAGCGCTGTCCTCCGAGTGTGTTACGCCGCTCTCAACGGTGCGTCAGCGAGCAGTTTGAAAAGATGCGGTCGGCTAGCGTCACGTGGTCCGGAGGAAACATGTGATAAGTCTTCGGCCCTCCTGACTGAGTGATAGTAGTAGTTTTAATTTGGGAGCCCCCTAGTGACGGGGAGGAATTGGACACGACTAAATTAGGGAGAAAATCGGGGAAAAAAATTAAAAAAATAAAAAATTTCTCATACAATATCCAAAAACCTCAAAACAGATCACTTGGACAGCCTGGCCGTAAAAAAAAATATGCTAGTAATTCTAATAACTTCATTGTTTTAATTTGCAAAGTAAGTTAACTGACCAGTTTTTAAAAAAACATCATGAAGAACCACTAACTATTACTTAAAGATGAATGACATAAGTATAAATAGAATTTTTGTTTTATTTCATAAACACAGCCTGTTTAAAACCTGACACATCCTTCATGCTAACCATGCTAACCAGAGACAAGCTAGAAGGTGGCAAGGCTTGTCAAAAGCTCTAAAGACCCAGGGAACAATGTGCTTGTCTTTATTATTTTTTTGCTATACACCGATCAGCGCACTGTGTCCCTTAATTTGATCTCCAGTAGCTCTTCTATTGCATCGGACTACATGGATCAGCCTTCACTCCCCATGTGCATCAGTAAACCTTGGCCACCCATAACCCTGTCGCCTCTTCACTGGTTTTCCTTCCTTGGATCACTTTTAGTATGTCCTGACCACTGCAGCCCACAAACATCCCACAAGAGCTGCAGTTCTGGAGTTGCTCTGACCCGGTCCTCTAGCCATAAAAATCTGGCTCTTCTCACAGAAGCTACATTTTCAATATCTCGTCACAATGGCGGCTGGAAGTAAGTGAGTTTATATATTAGGCAGCAAGTGAACTTTTTTCCCTGTATTGGAAACAGAGACTTTGACCAGGTTGTGATTGTGATGGCTAGATGACCCGGTCAGACCAACTCTAAAACTGCAGCTCTTGTGGGATGTTCCCGGTCTGCAGTGGTCAGGACATACCAAAAGTGATCCAAGGAAGGAAAACCAGTGAAGAGGCGACAGGGTTATGGGTGGCCAAGGTTTACCGATGCACATGGGGAGTGAAGGCTGATCCATGTAGTCCGATGCAATAGAAGAGCTACTGGAGATCAAATTAAGGGACACGGTGCACTGATCGGTGTATAGCAAAAAAATTGAAGAAAAGCTTAATGCTTGTTGTGATAGAAAAGTGTCACACAGGGCATCTGTTTTGGTAGACTTACTACAGAGTCTATAAAGTTACAGTTAGTTGATAGACTAAATATAATCAATTTAGTCTTGCTACAAAGCTTGCAGGCTAGTTATACAGCTAACGGGAGAAGAGATGCTAATAAAGGGAGGGAATGTGTTTAAAGCTGCTACGAGCTAAAAGATGACAAGAATAAGAGCGTTTATGACTACAAAAGTGTTGTCTTTAATAACTGTATTAAATGTAATCTTTGGCAAATTGTTTTGAAATAAGCGGAATCCAAACTTCTCCTATAATCGGAAAAAAATAAAGTAATAACAGTCGATCGACTTTGTTTTTTTTCAAAGTTTTTTTTATTATATTTAGTGCTGAGTATTAAACAAAAGGTGGGACAGGAAGTGTGGCGACTGCTTTTGGACAAAAAACGAGTCCTACACAGGCAGCACTGGCACAATGCTGACCAGCTGAACAGGAACAAGCATGTCGGGTTACGATACCGCTGCCAAATCCTCACCGTAACAGTGAAGACGTCCAACTATAGGCTATTAATAGCTTACTTAAAAAAAACACACACCATGGGCTAGTGCATGGATAATCCTAAGAAATGCACACATCCATGGGTGAGGTGTAGCTTACAGTAAAAACTCTAACAGGGCTAAAAACTGCACCGGTCTCCAGAGACAACACGAAGCATTCAGGAATGCCATTCGTCAAGGTCAGCTCCTTCTACAGGTAATAAACACAATATTTATCAGCCTTATTGCCTTCCACTGTTTCGGCTCTCCTCGCACCCAAACCTACAGTAGTCTCTAAGCTAAACATCTTCCTCTTGTTCATATTCCTGGAACGTGTGACGCTGACACATCTGGGTTTCTTTTTTTCTTTTTTTTTTGTCCTGTTTAGAACAAAAAGCACGTAGAAAAACAACCATGGAAACCTCGGTGTACTTGTGGGAACCGCAGGAGGCAACACTGACTGCTGCGCTAGAATGGGTTCACAAAGCGAGGACGCCTGTGGGATCCATGACGGGTACCGACGGCACCCGGGATTTTTTATTATTAAGACACAGAGAAAATGATTGCAGTTGTTTTATTATATATTATGTTTTTTTTTTTTTTATATATCATTAAGATTGGCTTAATTATGTGCAAGTCAAAGAAGTAACAACACAGTGAAACAATGCATTGAACTCAATTGATGGAAAGTTAAAGAATAAAGTGCTCTAATAAACTAATATAATAATATAATATAATAACTAATATAACTTTCAGAATATGGCAATTTTACACTTCCGAAAAAGCACGTCTGAAATGATGCGATCATGATAAGCAGATCTAAGTTTATTTGGATACATATAACCCTGATTCCACCTCCAAATCAAGCTTCTCTTGTTGAGCGTACAGACTGCAGAATGGCCTCGCTTTGTTCTCTTATCGCTTCAATCTGCTTACGCGGCTCGAATCCACGGGGCTCGTCCAAAAGCAGGTGATGGTTAGGATGTAACGCCCGTATGAGGGATAAACATCAGTGCATGCACATCTGGTGGGCACATGCTGCCTCTAATTTACCTCTTTGTCTGCAAGTCAGGGCTGAATTTAAGGAAACAGCAAATACACCAACATCATACAGTAGACCCTAGTATGCAGGTGTGAAAAGTTTGTAAACCATATGGCTGTTTATAAACTCTTTATACTGTATATTAAATATTAATCCACAATAGAAATGAAAGGAAAACCCTTGCTGTGTTTAAACATACCGGATGTGTGTATTGTACATACTGTTGATAATGTCCCTGGCAAGGCGTCTCATTGATGATGTCCCGCCTTGAGGATACTTTTTTCGAAATCTTCTTTAAAGATCTCACCAAACAAAAAAAAACAAAAAAAACAGAAGCTGTTTTAAATCAGAGCGTGATCCGCAGCAGCGCGGCGGCCTCTTTTACAACCGAACGACGAGGATTTTACGGCTTTTTTTTTTTTTTTTTGGGGGCTCTTTGATCTCTCTGCAGCGCTTGGAACATTACAGCAATGAATCCAGGAAGGTTCAGCCGGGTAAAGCCATAAAGAGAATGTGCAAGAGCAGCAACAAGTAACGCGGAGACGTCGGAAGAAAGAGAAAGTCGGGATGGGTGTGGGCGGCGACACGCGGAGCCTGAACTAAGTTACGATGCTCTAGGGTACGGAATTAATGAATCTTTTTTTGTTTTATTTTATTTTTAAAAAAAAAGAGAATAATTAAAAGAGAGACTACGACAATGGGAAAAGCATGAAAATGAGGTAAAAAAAAAAAAAAAACAGTCAGGATGGTATGAGTTGTATAAAGGGAGATGCACTGCAGGATTAGAACAGGGAGAATGAGTTCATTTAAAAGGAAAAGAAAAAAACAAACAGCCAGCAGCGAGACGCTGGAGATGCAAATCTGAACCCAATTTGAATATTAAAAGCTAGAGAGAAGGACGGTACACGTTTTATGTCCCGAATCGAATCCTATCGCTTCCTATTGAATAAACCGACTGATATCCTCTCTATATAGTTTACTTCCAAAGATAAGGAAGTAAATGAGAGAGTTACACCTGCAGGGCTGCTTGCGTCCTGAGCTGAACTTACACTTACAGCTGCTTTTTTTGCACATACAGGCGATACACATCCGGGGTCTGGACAAACGTAATACCCAGGGGACGCTGTCCTGTTGAACTCTATTTTAAGACGAATAAGGGGATTGTATTCCCAAAGCATCTCAGGGTTGTAAGGAATCAAACCTTAATTACTAGACCTGTTCAGGATTTATATTTTGATCAAACAAAATAACAAAGATTTAAAAACCAAATACTAGAACAAGACTTTCTCTGACATCTTCCACGGTGAAACCAGATGACTGAT
Organism: Clarias gariepinus; assembly: GCF_024256425.1. Classification (NCBI taxonomy): domain Eukaryota; kingdom Metazoa; phylum Chordata; class Actinopteri; order Siluriformes; family Clariidae; genus Clarias; species Clarias gariepinus. Next base: position 5,046,952 of record NC_071108.1, on the reverse strand, counting down.
GCGACCAGTATCCAAAGTGACAGCTAAAAAGAAAAGACATGGGAGGGCAATTGGGGGAACACAAATGCATTTCACTATCATCATATCACGACCCAAACAATCTCTGATCCATCCAAGGTCAGGAGTCTAGACAGCAGAATTAGCCATGGGAGGGATGCCACATTCTCTCTGCTGTCAATCACAGCATCACTGGCCAACTGAAGATGTCCATGAGCGCACGCATTAATAAATGCACGGGAGGGTGCTCTTATAGTGCTCTCCTCTGACTGTCTCATGCTACCCAGGGACATACTATAAGCACTGAATTGAAAATAATATTCACGTGTCTCCGAGGAAGCATGTGTTAGGTTTCACTCTCCCCAGTTGGTAGCTGTGGTGTGATAGGGGAGAAGCTGGGGAGAAGATGGGAATTGGAACATGGCCAGATTGGTAGGAAAATGGGATAAAGAAATGCTTGTAGATGTCTAAGAATGACATCGGGTTATCTCCATAGCCAACTGCAAATAATTTGTACATCAAAAGGTGTCACAAACAACGTTCATGCGCCTCTAGCTTTGATTTCTATTCATGTGTGAAAGTGATTCCTTGTGCTCCCTAGTTCTATCCTTTCACTATTTAACCCCTGGAATATGCCCGTGCCATCAGAAAAGAAAAGTGGTTTTCTTCTGGACACACAGCTAAGTTCTCATAACATTGTGTACACAAGGAAATGCTCTTACTTTCACTATTAAACATAGCTCTGATTTTTTTTCCCCTTGATTTTTGTTTTTTACAATCCACCTTACCAATTGTTTAGGCGATCTCTGTTCATTATTTTTTTCCCCCAACCACATTTCTTCCAAAAGTTCACAGCTCAGCACTATCCTTCCAGGTTCTACTAACGCATTGGAGTTTTTTTAACCCAACATTAACACTGTGTAATGTTAACCCAGCTTCCCCAACTGCTGGTATAATATTATTCCCCCCCAAAAATACCAATTACTAGTCAGCGCTATAGCCCTGTGATAATTACTACTCACACGTTTTGTCCCTGATCTAACACTCTTGATTCAGATTATCAGTCATGTGATGCACCCTGGGTGAGATCCAACCACCACTCTCTAATGTTAAAATGCGTTTAAAGATCTATTTATTTCATTGTCCTTTAATTATCTGTGTAGTTCGGTCTCTGAGCCGAATAAAGTGTTCATCAGAGTACGCTGGCTGCAAAAGTAGAACCAAGAGAAAACAATGAGCTCATCGTCAGCTTTAATTACATCACCCTTAGAACAGGAAGCAAATCTGACAGCCAGATAACAACTCGATGACTAATAAATATGCAAACACTTTACAGTACAGTAACCTGAACCTTAGGTGTCCCGTCATGCCTGTGTAATCCTTCAACATAACTACGAGGGTGTTCAAGTCAAACCGGGACTTTTGATTAGCCAAAATAACAGAAGACAGTTCTGAGAGTAAAAACTCTCTTTATTTCTCTATATAACCCCCTGCTACACTAATGTATTCACCCCAGTGTATAAAGGAACTCCTTTAATGGCCCAAACATGTGGAAATGGCTCAAACCGAGGTCAGGACTGAATGCGGGGCACTGTGGCAATTACTCCCAGCCCAGTATGGGGCTGTGCATTGTCCTGCAAAAACCAGGCTGTTATTTTCCAGTAAAGTAAACGGAGTTCATGGGGGGCCAGCGTTTCAGAAGCAGGCTCAAAAATTATCCTTTTAACCGTGTTTTTAACCGTTTGACTTAAACGACACTTGTAAACCATTACAATATTATTATAATAACATAGCCCGAATGTAATTAATGGTACGAGGATTATATTATCAATTAGTATGATAATTATAACTTTGCAACTATAAGTGTTGATTAATCACCTGTAACAGCATGCTCCTAATTATAAGATATGATTCTCCAGTTTACATGAAAGTATCACCCATGCTTCTTATACTGTTTATTTAACTGAGTTTGACACATACTTCATGGATGGCAAAGCCCAACAGGTTTCGGTTGCTTGTTTCCTCCCATGCAGGAATGTTCCTCTTTGGTCAAGAGCGCTCTGTTTGTTTTTGATGCTCATGCAGGACAAGGACAAGCATCAAGCATCATCTCAGACTGCACGACACTTTATCGATCTGTATGCACAACGAGCAAATCAATAGGGTATAAACTGCGACAAACCGATGCCGCCCGACCTGATTACACGGGGAAAAAAAAATAACATGCCTACCATCTCAGCGAAAGACTGTCATGCTACGCTGTATCTCTGGGCACTCTTATACTGTACGCAATATACACAGCTGTTACGCTGCTGATATGGAATTCCACTAAGCAATTTAGCTGCCTAAGTAAAGGCATACTTGCTTAGGTCCAGCCCATTAGAAATCTTAGCTATGTGTGCACTCCGCAGCTGATTATGATGAGAATGACATCGATCGTCCATTTGGCTTTGGTATGTTCAGTATGCTATATATTATACGATGCACACCGTATATACTGCTTATGATAGGTGTAAGGTTGTCCAAGAGAAGTAGCAAACCCTTTCCAAGCGGTTCTGTTGTGTCAGGACTGGAACAAAAGGGTGACAAGACACAGACACGGCGTGCGTGATGCTTTCATCAACCTGGTAACGAGATAAAGACGCATTAACGAGATAAAGACGCATTAGCTCTCTTTTCAATAAAAAAAAAGAAAAGAAAAAGTGTGTTTAAGCTGCACTTGGCTGCGTGCCACAGTAAAAAAGAAAGGGGGGCTGGTTTCTAGGTAGCCCTTCAAACACTTTAGTAATCTCCTTCCTACTAAGCAACCGGACCGTCCGAGCAAACGCAGCAGGAAGCCGAAACAAAGAGTTATCATTCCTGTTTAACTGTTGTTTCTTTTTCCAAATGCCGTAAACAGAGCGAGCGCCTAAAAGGAAAAGGTCAGCTTTTAAATGAGTACGGCAAGAAGGAACAAAATGCAAAGTGATAAAAAAGTAAACAAGTGATGAATTTGGACCTACAGACTGTAGCTGTATCCAAACCGACCTCGATGCTCGGAAATCCTTCTGACATTAACTATGGAAAAAGTAATCATTTACGTCTACTGTACATCCCGGTGTCACCCAGAAGAGGACATCTTCCCTTCTGAGTCTGGCTCTTATTAAAGCTTCTTCCACATGTCATCTTAAAGAGTCTTTCCTAATATCTGGCTTGTTCGATAAATACCGCTCTGAATACGCGGCTGCGCTGGGATTTCTGTAAATCTCCTCCGTGACGGGCCGTGCCTGTTCTTAAAAGCACTTTCCAAATGAAATGGAATTGAATTAACACAAGCGAATGATATTACACTACTGTGCTTTTTCAGCTTTCGTTCTTCTGCGGTTATGTTAGAAGACAACGAGAGCCGTCGAGATAATCACATGCAGATGACAAGCTCCAAACCGAGCGCTCAACGCTGGGAACGGCGAAAGAGCGATTCCGCGTTTTCTCGCTGAGTAAGCAGAGCAAGCTGCGCTTTTGTGTGAATATCAGCACCGCTAATACGAAAAGTAAACGACGCTATCGGCTCACAAAAGGGTCAGGGTGGAAATATGTTTGAGGTCTGCCTGCGAACCTTGTGCTACAGTACGTCCTGACTGATAGATAGGGTTACAGTACATTCACTTAAAGCTGGGTTTAAACTTTATGCAGAGAAAGAAGTGGCGTGGAGATCGTCAGACTTGGATATATAAAGTGTATGACAGCGTACAAAGTGATAAAGTTTATTACAATTTCCGAGTTTAAGATCTAGCACGTCACTCGCCAAAAAAGCCTCTGATAGAACAGGATGATGCAAAACTGGCAAAATAAACAGAAGTATCGTTGTCATTTTTATAACCTTATGATACAAGATCTTCATCATGTAACCTGACGTGTTATTGCACAGTCTGTTGTTACAGAGTTCAGCCAAGATTTTCCTTTAAAGAGTGATAATCAGTAACACAGGCTTTAAAGCTCCATGCTTGAGTGTAGAAAAGTAAATTATTTGATGAAACGAATGGTGTCAGGACGTCTAGCCCCGTGGCGTCAGATGAGCCCTCCTCCATAACCCAGCCATGACCAAAGACCTGATAAATTATGCAAAGACACCATCGTCAGGTCTCGGGCCCCTCAGGGCTGGAAACAGCCAGGACTGTTCATCCTAAAGCAGGAGGAGGAGGAGGAAAGGGAGGACTGTGTGCAGATGTATCCGCAGCTTTAAAACAAACAGAGCTCGCTGTTCTGTTCTGCGTGCTGTACATTAAGTTCCGTGAGCCGTGATCAAGGCCAGATTTTAACTGCACCGAAGGCTGATGGTATCACTTACAGAGTTTTGGATCCTGGGTAGGTTTAAACTCGAAAGCAAGAGCTGCAAGCACAATACGCAGTTAGTACAGCAACGTTTGTTGAGCGTAAAAGGTCCCGGAGACGATCACTGTTATTCATTATTGGATGATGAAAGTTTCTGAGCAATTATGCCTTGTGAAATGCCCTGGAACTCCTGACCGCTGAGCTGAGTCAGGTTTGAGTTCATCCAAAAATGATCCATGAGTCACTTTGTAGCTCACATGGAGAGGCTGCATGCTCATGGAAAGCATTTTTAAATCTCTTTTTAATAGCCTGGACATTTTAAAGTACATTTCATCTCTAGATCATTATTTTGTTAACAAAACACACTGTAATCCATCCATCCATCCATCTAGGAAGCTCTGTAGTCTAACTAGGGACTCTGGAGGCCAGTGGTGACCTTTGTATTTATTCCCATTTTTACGTCCTTGGTAGACCTCCGGTCAACATTCACACATGGGGCAATTTGGGAACGTCGGTTAGCATAATCTGCATGTCTTTGGCTAATTCCTCTGTGGGAGGAAACCAGGGTACCCGGAGGAAACCCACCAAGCATGGGGAGAACATGCAAACTCCATGCACACAGACGGTGGGGCAGGAATCAAACCTGGACCCTAAAGGTGTTAGGCAACATTGCTAACCACTAAGCCATTGTGCCACCACTCACTATAATAATAATAATAATAATAATAGTGTATAATAATAAAGTTTAATAATAAAGTTAACTATTATCAATTTGCCCTTGAACTTTGTCGTCTATTTGTCGCTACAGAGGACAGCCAGGCACAAGAACAGTTTCTTCAACAGTTCTTCCCACTGTGCAATATTAATATGTGCAATATGTGCAATATGTGCAACACCACGGATATTTATTTGATAATATCCCATATGTTATTCCATCTCTTGCTAATTGGTTTTGTGTGTGCGTGTGTGGTGTTGTCTCTGGAAACTTCTGTCACCAAAACAAATTCCTTGCATGTGCAAACGTACTTGCCAATAAAGCTCTATCTAATTCTAATAATACTACTACTACTACTACTACTACTAATAATAATAATAATAATAGTTAGTGATTAGTTCTGTGACTTCGCTCCTTTAGGGGTCTGTGTGTATGCAGTTTGCATGACCTTCCTATACGTGGTGGGTTCCCTTCAGGTACACCAGTTTCGTCCCACAGTCCAAAGACATTCAGAGTAGAATAATTGACGTTTCCAAATTACCTGTTGTGTGTTAATGCCAATGTGAATGTGAATGTTGACCGGAGGTCCTACCATAGTTGTAAAAATGGAAACAAATACAATGGTCACCATTGGCCTCCCTGGTTGCCAGTTGGACTACAGGGGTTGCTGATGAAAGGATGGATGGGATATTAATATGTGCAACACTGTGCAAAACCGCTAATATTTATTTGATAATACCCCATCAAATTATTCCATTTCTTGTTATTTGTTTTTGTTTGTTTTTTTGTGTGTCTTTTATCATCACTGATGGCTTCTGTCACCAGAACAAATTCCTTGTATGTGCAAAAGTACTTGGCAAAAAGGCTCTGATTACTGATTCTAACAATAATAATAGTAATAATAATACAGCAGCCATGTGAATTAATCTTTTCCCTCCCAGTTTTATTTGTTCAATGCATTTAATCAAATTCACTCTAACCTCAACTCAGAGCTACATCCATTATTATACTACAATAATAATAATAATAATAATAATAATAATAGACAGCATAGCAGCTTAATGGTGTTGCCTTGCAACTCCAGGGTCTGGGTTCAATTCCCACCACAGGATCTGTGTGCATGTGAATGTTGACCGGAGGTCTCACCACGGTTGTAAAAAGGGGAATAAATATGATGGTCACCATTAGCCTCCACAGTACCTAGTTAGACTACAGAGATTCCTAGACGGATGGATAGAGTATTAATATGTGCAATACCACTGATAATTATCTGATAATACCGCACATCTAATTCCATTTCTTGTTACATTTTTTGTTTGTTTGTTTGTTTGTTTGTTTGTTTGTGTTGTCATCTTTGGACGCTTCTGTCACCAAAACAAATTCTTTGTATGTGCAAAAGTGCTTGGCAATAAACCTCTATAATATTATTCGATAATTATAATTAGATATCTATAATTATTATGAGTCAGAATCTCTTTATAATAATAATAATAATAATACAGCAGCCATGTGCAATAACCTTTTCCCTCCCTGACCAAACAAGACAGTTTTATTTATCCAATGCATTTGATCAAATTCACTCTTACCTTAACTCAGAGCTACATCCAGACTTCCAGGCATTGTGTCATGATCCTTGGGTTAAAGAGTTCAGAAGAGCTGTTCTTCAACAGGCAGCAGTTCCCTTTAAATCCTTCTGACCAGGCAATGCATGAACACACACCAAGAAACAACTCATTGGTGTATATATATATATAGATAAAACAGGTGCATAAAACCCTTGTGTTCGAGTTTTTAAACAATAATAATAATTACAAAAGAAAAGCTGTATTGTTAGTATGTAGAGCGCTCCCAATAGGAACAGCGCTGAGACATTCCGCGTGAGTTCTGCGCTCAGGTCGAGGGAGAATCCAGCGGGCGATACCAACTCGGGCGCGCAGAGGGGGGGAGCGGTACTGCGCGTAACCGCGCTCTCACTATACATCCACAGATATTAACTAGATTTATCTACGGTATATTATAAATACAGATTATCCATATATAAATGTATTAAATATTTTTTTTAAAAAAAAGTATAATTATATTTGAAGTATATTAAACTTAAAAAAAAAAAAAAAAACTCCCCAGAGACAGTTGGTATCGTCTGTTTTGGTAACCTGCAGCAGGGTTTATACAGCTTAAACGCGCGTTCTCGTACTAAAAGTCTTTACTCTGTGCTGAACTTATAATTACCTTTAATACATAACTATTTAGACTTTTTCATTATTGTATGTTTGATTGTACTGATTGTGAGGAAAGCGTCCGTTTAAAGGTAAAGGTAGCGTTATGCGCGCGCGCTCCTGTAATCTAGCCCCCCCCCCTCCCTTTTTGTTTGTGTAACTTTGCTTCCATCAACCAATGCACGAAACATGATGGCAAAGAAAAGTGCACAGTCATAACCACCGTCCGAAATATCAATGCACTGACATACACTGATTAGCCATAACATAAGAGTTGGTAGTCCCGCCCCCTTTCATTTGCCACCATAACAGTGATGTACTGTGTGTCCTGACACCTTTCCATCACAACCAGTGTTAAACTTAACATCAATTTGAAGTACACCCATGCTTCTATTGGATAGGACTACACTCCCCGTCTACATCAGTAAACCTTAGCCACCCATGACCCTATCGCCTCTTCACTAGTTTCCCTTCCTTGGGTCACTTTTAGTAGATTGTGACCACTGCATCCTAGGAACATCTCACAAGGGCTGCAGTTCTGGAGTTTGTCCGACCCAGTCCTCTAGCCATAACAATCTGGCTCTTCTTACAGTAGTTACATTTTTAATATCTCATTACAATGGTGGCTAAAAGTGTGTGGGATCTACAGTACTAGGCAGCTGTGTTGGAAGTAGAAAAAATTGGGCGAGCTTAAGGATTTAGATCATGAAGGACCTCAGCCACCCCAGCAATGGACTGTTCTCTCTGTTGCAGTTAGAAAAGCGTTTCCAACACGGAGAGCCTGAGGAGGAGCTTCTTCCCGCAGGTGATACGGTCTCTAAACCAGACCACTACGTGAAATGGACACTTACGAACATTATTCATCTGTTCACTCACGCACCATTGCACATACCCCGGTACGCTGTAGACCAGACACACATGGACATTGCACATTTGCACATACATGTAAAATTTCCATTTCTATTTTTATTTCCAGTTAAATTTATTGATATTTTTGTACAGAAGTTTTTATATTTCTTAAATAATTTTATTTAATATTTTGTTCTATTTTCTTAAGTTTCTAAAGCAAAACTTACTTTATCTTATTATTAAGATATTATTATTTTATCTTATTTTATTTTATTCCACTATTCATTTTTAAATATTTTTTTCTAAAGTTTTTAAGGTCGTATAAGCATTTTACCGCCTTTTCGTACTGTGTATGTAACAAATAAAGTTTGAATTTAAATTTGAAATTTGTATTTGAGTGACTTTGCCAGATTGCGATGGCTAGATAACTGGGTCAGAGTTACTCCACAACTGCAGCTTTTGTGGGATGTTCCTGTTCTGCAGTGGTCAAGTCATGCCAAAAGAGATCCAAGGAAGGAAAACTGGTGAACTGGTGACAGGGTCATAAGTGGCCAAGACTCACTCATGCACAAGGGGAGCAATGGCTGGCCCGTGTAATCCCATTCAATAAAATCAAATTAATGAAAAGGTTAATGCTGGTTGTAATAGAAAGGTGTCAGAACACACATTGCATGACTGTTTTGCTTGCAGAAAGCGGGGACCTTCATAATATCAGGCAGTTGTTCATATTGTTACTGGTGTAAGAGCCAGATATGGCAAGTGGACTGTGGGCCAAATAGGGTTGTTTCTTTTTTCTTCTTGTTTTTTAGCCATGTTCGTCTTGCCTAATGTTCTGGTCAGGATTAAGGAAAATTGAGAAGGTGGTTCTCCTGCTCTGGATCACCCCAAGGGATCAAACACTGTGGGTTGATTTGCAAACCAATGAGCACAAGCCCAGCTCCTAGCAGGACACATCTTTTCTCATGTTAAACACTTCCATTTAAATTACACTACAGATGCATCTTTCAGTCTGTTCTGACCATCTGAACAATACTTTAAGCATAAGTAAAAGAAAAGGCTCGGTCAAATGGCTAACTGGTTTATAAAAAATTACTGTACAATGGTTGTTCATCTTACTCATCTTTAATCCAGGATCAGTTTTCTGATCGAAATCTCGTTTGGCAAGCATTCATATCCGGTGAGTGTAAAAATATTAATGAAAAAAGTTCAATTAAAAATGTCACTTGTTGAAATCATGGCTCAGTGTGACATAGTGTACATTGAGGCTTTGTTGCTTGTAAGTGTATGCATGTATGCGATAATGTATGTTAATATAAGTGTAATTAATCAGGGTTTTCCTGTAAATAACTAAAGGCTAGAGGTTTGGCCTGAACTTCTAAATGTTGTTGCCTTTTATCAATGATCGAGTCATGTTTCTCTCTTTGCCGGCAGTTTTACCCGATATATCTATTATTATACTAAACCTCAGCACTGACACTTGGTTAATACTGTAAGATTGTAGTGTTGCATCACTGGTGTGGTGTTAGTCTGAGAGCGAGCTGCTAACATGTTTTATCATCTGGGATTTGCATCAGAGACGAGAACCGCAGCTTAATTCAAGCGTGTGAGCATGAATGGAGGGAAGTTAATCTGGCGAGCCAAACAGGTTGTATCTCCTGCCCTTCCTGGAATTCTCCATGGTCTCGAGAGAATCCTCACACATATGAGAAGAAACAGAAGAGACCGAATCAGAGAGAGAGAGAAACCGAGGCAAAGAGGAGTGTTCCCTGCTGTGTAGGGACTCCATCATTCACCCATCAATCACAACACACAATCAGCTATACCTCCCACACCCTGCCTCCTACCCCTGCCTCTGCCGTGCTAGTAACTGGTAACTGACGTGTACAACGTCTTCTAAAATGCCATTGAAACGTGCTTTCTGTCTGTGTAAGGGAGTTCTTGAAAACAGAAAGAATGAAAATGACAGATTATTAGTCATAATAGATTAAAAAAAAAACACACACACTTGGGAAAATTGTTTTGTTGTTTGACGTTAGTAAAACAATTCAAGGAAGAACAATGTCTTTGAATGCAAAAAGCAGGAAAAAGGGAAGACAGACTTTTATAATAACGTCTGGCATGATAAAAAAATTCATATCGGCATGCATCCGGTCATCGCTGCAGGGTTCCCCTTGTTCCTGTGTCGGGTCATGTGACAGGAAATGTACTGCTATTCAGACACAACAAACCAAGTCTTTTGTTAATATGAATTCTAAGACTGATGTCTCTATTCTATGCTCTATTATTATAATTTTTTATATCATTATGTTATTGCGTTTGAAATGGTTAGTTATGCAAATGATAAAAGTTATATAGATGTTATTTAGTTATACAACAAAAAAGGCCGAAGTTCGTTTTGCCACAAACCTGTTGTAGATCGTTCAACATAAAAGCCCACTTCATGTTAAAGCACTTAACAGCAGGTCTGTTATCTGTGGAAGGCAATTAAAACTGAATAGAACAACAATGACACTCATTTGTCTCAATGAAATGAACCCATGTTGCATGTCTCGTCTCCAGTCTAAGCCATGTAAAAATGCATAAAACGTGCATTTTTTAAAAATTATTTAGCTACGGGTAAAAAAAAAAAAAATCAACTGTTCAATTTGGCAATTTTTTTAGATTTTTTTTAGAAATTTCTTTACTTGATCTGAATTGGTTCAAAGCCCAAAAACTCAACATCTAGAGAATACGCACTTGCAATCAGCTACAATTTTAATGCAAATAAGAAAAAAGCTGCAAAAAAAAAAAGAAACTAAACCTTACAGTCAGTGCTGTGATAGGAAAATTATAAGTTAAAGTTGATAACGTTCCCTTAACAGTGTACTCCAACATTTCTGTCTCAGCAGCACTTTCCCGTTTTATTCCTCTTACACCACAACAATTGACCAGCGACGACATTTTTTAAAATGTATTTAAAAAGAGCAGCATTGTGTACTTTTTATCAGTTTGTAATTACATTTAAAGTTAAAGCAGGTACATCGAAAAGTGTAAGAAACCCTGGCATACTGCAGCGTTCATTTAACCAAAAGTTAAATAGAAGGTTAGAGAGGGTTGAAACGAGGTGACTGGGAGCGCCAAATGGAGACGTTTGGGTTATTTCCCATCTGTTTAACAAATCGCCACGTAAAACACTCCCTCCGCTTTCACACAGGTGTTTAACATTAGCCGAGGCCACAAACGCTAGTCAGAAGAACTGACCCTGCCCCTCCCTTTCCTAAAACATTTGACCCCCAGATCCTCTAAAATGAGGCTAGATAGTACCCATATTTATGTCTTTTTCCTGTCTCTTTCGGTAGTCCTCTACCAGAGGCACCAGCATTCGACCTTCATGCAGCATTTTTCTATGAAATCCACATGTGAGCTACTTACATCCTTTCATCAAAAAAGCGCCAAGCTAAGTGAAATGTTCACCGTTCGGGAATGTTCCTGAGCCCTGGCAGGACATGAAAGAAGCTCTGTTTCCAGGACGTATCTGTACTCTAGGCGCAAAAACAACGTATTACAAATGTAATACCCCAAACTACAATTATGTATAATAGACTTTCATTATTCCTATAATTTTATACAGCGTGTTAGAAAGACGCACTGTTCTCACTGTCTGTTTCCTGAATTCAAAACATTAACATTTACATGTGTCCAATATGTCGGGGGTTTTTTTTTGTTTTTAGTTTTTTTAAGAGTACATGACATGTTAAGGGCATAATACAATAACCTCTTGACAGCCAACGAATGACCAGATCTCTTGAACGTAGCAGGTCGGAGACGCCTGGCAAACAGCTGATTCTGTCATGCTTTCATTTGCTGCCAGTTGGCCGGGAATGTTTTCTCTAATACGTTTGGTGAAAACGTTTAGAGAACCAGACCCCCCCGTCTCTTTCTCTCTCACTCGACACTAATCCACAGCATGTTCAGACTCGCACCGAGAGCACAAGACTCACATATGTGGCCAAGATGTACTTACGGACACTTAGTGCCCTTCACTTATTGTACTGAATATTTAATGCAACATTGCCATCTGGCCTTGCAGGGAGAAGACATGCTTGTTTAATGACCTGTTAGCAGTGTTACAAGAATTCATTAATGCTCCGCGGAAATAAATGTTAATATGTGGGACACAACAGCTGAGATGTGAAGCTTGCTAGTTAGCCATGCGCGGTCGGTTGGTACGCCATTCCGGTTCATTTATATGCGCAGAAATAAGACTTCAAAATGAATCGCATTAATGTCCCGCTGTTGTTTTCAATAAGTGTCCTTTTAAATAACTATCTAAATTCCTTGTACAATTAATTCATCTTTTAAAGGTCCCATATTTGACTGTTTCTTTAACAGGAAAATCTTTAACAAGTTTACACAGATCTCAGAGCTCCACCAGTGTGTGTGTGTGTGTGTGTGTGTGTGTTCAGCTGGAATCTCCCCTCAGAAAATGCATTTGTCATACCATGCATTGCTTATTTTCTTTCACTCCTCCAACAAACGTACCATTTCAGTGTCTATGTAAATGAGATACTGCTAAGCCACGCCCCTTGAGAAAAATAGCACAGCTGAGAAACAAGCCTGTGGGGGAAGGAGGGGGATATCCTTATATGATGACACATTAAGAGGAAAAAAAAAAAAAAAACTTTTTAGTTTGAATATGCACACTGGAGCATTCAAACACATTCACATTAACATGTGTCGAATTTGTCCGTTGTTATTGTTGTTGTTTTTTTAAGAGTACATGACAATTTAAAGGCATAATACATACAACATACAACAAATGACCAGGGCCCGTATTCATAAGATTCTTAATCCTAAAAGTTGCTCCCAGTGACGAAATTCTAAGAAAATTCTTAGAATTATGACATATTCTTAAAATTTTCTCTTAAATTTAGGACTTAATCTTAGTAAAGATAAAAATGATTCACAAAGCATCTTAGCCCTAAAAACAGCTCCTAACATAAAAATTGTTAAGAGTAGAGAGGAGGACTTTTAAGAGGACTTCTAATGTAAAAACTTAAATATAGTAACTACTGTGTGGAAATTGGTTGCTTTAAAAGTAGACACATTTTTAACATCTAGCTGTTTAATGAACTTTAAGATATTTAGCCTATAACAGACACTTTGCATAAAGCAGCCTGTAGTCATGATTATACAGTTTCTTCATATACAAACATTATGATTTCACTGTCTGTTCTATTATCATATATTCTATTCTATAGACCTTTTCACAGGTCAGAGGTTATTTTTTTATCAACCAATCACAGTCCTTGAATTGCTGCAACATCCCTAGCAACGGGGTCAACCACACCTCCTCACTAAGATAAAGGATTTTGTACTTTCCTTACTCAGAGTTGCTCTGTGAAGTTTCCTAAATCACTTTTAGTCTAGGACTCCCAGATAGGACTTTTAAAGCTAAGATAGGAGCTTTCTGAGAGAATTCTAAGAAGCCTTTAAATACGGGCCCAGATCTCTTAAACGTCTAAAAATAACTATAAAAGTGTTTTTTGCATAAAAGGTCCCCTTAAATCATGCATGGACTTACTGTACATTTGTAGGATCATCAATTGTCACTAAAGTTCTCTTGTCATTTGAATGGGTGCACTGCATTGTTACAGTTTTGTTTTCCTGCTCTTGTATCAGTACACTTTTTGGTGTAAAAGTACATCTGTTCAATATCAAGAAGATTTTGTGACGACTATGTTTAATTGACCGGCTAATGATAGCGCCACCCATCATTATGTCCCTGTTTAGTTCACCAGGTACTCAAGCAGAAACAGGGTGTGTGATTACATACACAGTCTGAACTGTTCCTAAACTATTTGTGAATAATTTCCCAAACTATGTAGATGTCCCTTGATATTATGGGATACATTCATAACATATCACTCACTCATCATCTATACCACCTTATCCTGTATATAGGGTCGCTGAAGCCTATCCCAGGAGTCTTGGGGCACATGACCTGGATAGGGTGGCAATTACGGGGTGTCATAAGTCACACAAATACACTCATTTAAATACTACAGGCAATTTGGGAATGCCAGTTTGCCTAATCTGCATGGTTTTGGACTGTTGGAGAGAGCCGGAGTACCTGGAGGAAAGCCTCCAAGCACGGAGATAACATGCAAACCCTATGCACACAGACCCGAGGCGGGAATCGAACTCGGACCCTGAAGGTGCAAGGCGAGTGCTGCCTTCATAACATATCAAGTTAATTAATTCCTTGTCAGATCCAAGTGTGGGGAAGTTTAAAGGAGGTGAATACTTATTTAAGGCACTGCAGTTACAAGATGGAATTTAGGGGTCATGGATTTGATGCTGTCTCGTCACGTTGTACGGTATAATTTTTTTTTTTTTAAAGATGTCTCAAAAGCAATTCTCATTAGCTGAGAAGACAGACGAACCAGACGAATCAGCCTTTTAAAAAAATCCTGTGCATGAGTGGCAAATTCTTTTTTTGAAACTAGAAACCAGTAAAACAAATGAAATTACAACCCACTAGCTGTTAGTCTAAGAGCTGGGTGTTTGTGTCTGCTATCACTATTATTACATTACGAGTCATAAAAGTTAGGCTTGGTCTGTGAGAGTGCCTGGACTGAAGAGGAGGCCGGGTCAGCTGGGTCACGGTGTTGTAGCATATTTCCTTCACACACTCTACAGACAGGATGACGGTCAACCGTGCGATCATGTGAACGTGTACGGCCATGTTTCCTCCACTTCCTCTCGCCATAATGAAGCATGCACTCGAGCTGCTCTCAGTCACTGGAACAAAGTGCACCCGGAGCGCACGATTGATGAGCCTGGAAAACTGCAAACGACTAATTTACTGGCCACGGCGCACGCTCCACCCAGGGTTACTTCATCCGGTGGAAATGTAGTTGGACCACAGAGCAGCTAACATGACTAACGGTGTGCTAGATTTGGCATAGATAGAACGGTATGATGTAATGCTAACTGGTCCTACTGGCTTTTTGTCATTGTAAGGAGACCGTCTAGAGCACACTCACTGGAATATCAAATGATATAGACATATCCTGTCTGAACAGGCTTGATGTTCCTGGAGGTTGTCAGTGCAACTAAAACAGCGAGACACTCGATACGACCAATCGATTGTTTGTGGAATGAAAGTAACTGATAGAAACTTGGTTTACATTATGGAGGAAATGAAACACTTAGGAACAGGATGATATTGGATGATGATTGATGACAGGGTATGTCTGTGATGTGGCTAGACATAAAAAGGAGTCACCATTGATTGAAATTTTTCCAAATAGGTTAGAGCTGTGGGTTACTAATCGAAAGGTCAGGGGTTCAAGCCCCAGCACCGCCACTGTTGCACCGCCCTTGAGCAAGGCCCTGAACCCTATCTGCTCCATAGGCGCTGTATGTATCCTGGCTGACCCTGTGCTCTGACCCAAGTTTCCTACCTGGGATATGAGGAAAAAATGATCTCACTGTGCTATAAGGTACATATATACAAAGTGGTTGTGCTCGCAGTGAAGTATTTAACTTGCATGAAATAGAACAGAAGAAGAAGAAAGACTAGCTTTTTTTTTTCTTCCCCACAAATTTGAGATTAGGTTAGGCTTCCCAACATTTCCTGAAAAAAATTCCCATCTTCTGAATTTTGATTGGTTATAACAATTCTGTTCATCTATATTTGGTTAAAGGTTTCATTGCATGTGAATTATATTCCAACGTGAGCCAGATCAAAGGTTTCCATCACCCCTCTCATTTCAGATCGCCTTCTGATCTGGTCCGTTCCAACTTGTTCACACGATGCAAGCTCAGTCGTATTTGTACGTTGTAGTGGAATATTATAATCCATGTAAACACAGCTACTGTTACCACTACAAAGTGTTTCAGGAGTATTTTTTGCCTCTTACACCGCATCAGTCTAATAATGGAAACAATCTTTTAAAATGCCAAACAACAACACTGATACATTTTATCCATATACACCAATCAGCCATAACATTAACACCAGGACAAGGTGAATAGAATAACTTTGCTTAGCAATAATATACCAGTAGACTGAGGCGGCACAGTGACTTAGTAGGTTAGCACTGCCGTCTTGCACCTCCAGGGTCCAGGTTCGATTCCCAGTCAGGTTCGAGGTGTGTATGTATGTGTGCCCTGCGTTGGATTGGCACCCTGTCCTGGTGAAAGTCACCTAGAATAGGCTTAAGGCCTCAACCCTCCCGCCCGCAACCCTGTATACAGGATTAAGCGGTATAGATGACGAGTGAGTGAGTAAACTGGTGACAGGATCATGGGCAACCAAGGCTTATCTACGCCCACTGGGACCAAAGGCCAGTATGTTCTATCTGATCCTTCAGAAAAGCCAATGCAGCACAAACTGCTGGAAAAGAATTCATCCTCCAAATCAGATCGAGCATCCATTTAATGGGTTGGACAAGCAAGTCCGATCCCAGAGGCCTTGCTGAGGTGCCAGAGCTCCCTCGTGGTACAAGGGGAACCCAATAGCATGGTGGTTTTAATGTTAATGGCTGATCAGTGTATAGTTATATTTAAGTTTGTTGAATCTCTATGTGAGAGATTAGTCTTCTTTTCCCCTGCTAGATAAAGTAATACTACTTATCAACTCATTACTCAGAAATCGGGAGTGGTGGCTCAGACGGCTAAGGCTCTAAGTTGTTGATTTGGGTATCTGAGGATCTGTGTTCGAGCTTTGTCCCTTGACGGAAGCAACCAAAAGAAACTAATCAATTTACTCAGAAACAGCAAAGCACAAAGTCCTCCAAACTGAAGATTTTCTTATGTTGGAAAATGTAACATTACAGCTTTCCGATTCCTTACAGAAATGTTCCATACTGTAGAAACATCATGTTTTCTCTTTGGTCGTTTATAAACTTTTTCATCATGAGATGATTGCTTTTCAACTTTCCATTCTGGTCCAGTACTCATACTTCAGTAGTAAAAAAGCAAAACGAGGCTTTGTTATTCGTTGATATTTCCAAACCGATCTGAGCTCCAACAGGCACTTGAAGGGAACATGAAGTGTACTGCTATAGTATGTTAGTTGTGTCGCTCCATTGTTAAATTTAGGAAGCTAGACACCACTGCCGTTACATTTGGAGTACATGCATGCACTTTGTATGTATTTTTTCCTTCTCTCCAAATGATTCCTGCTGAATATTCCGATAGATTTTTTTTCCCCCCACAAAAGGTCCTGATGGGATTCTAGTCTCGGCTTCCTTTCTGTTTTATAGGCGAGGCAGCTCCGTCAGGACTCGCGAGCTGCACTTCAAACGGAATGCGTGATCTCCGTGCGCCGCTTTGATATGGAAGGGGAGGAGCTTGTGTTGCCATGCAACAGCTTTCGCCTGATTTCCATGCCGGGATGCAGCGCTAAGTTCTTCATCTCATCTCCGGGCTGAAAAACATGAGAACATCTACAACACAAAGCTGGCTTTTAACCATCAAGAAACCGGTTTGAAGTTTAGTTAACAACCAGTTCAAATGAAATATGACTATAATATGTTCTTGGTAAACACTGGCGCATTTTCGTTCCGCTTAATCGGCGATCAGCACTTTGGTGACGGAGAGACAAATCCAAGGTCTTTCATTCAAGAATGTGTGTGTGTGTCTGTGTGTGTGTGTATGTATGTATGTTCTGTAGAATGCCTGCACAGCTGCAGCAGATGAAGGGAGTGAAAAGAGAGGGCTCTCAGAGATAGCCTCTACAAAATAACCCAAACACTTGGCTGCGCATTTAACTTGTCAAGACCTGCATTTCTCACCGTCATCTCGGCGTAAAAAAGTTCGACTGTGAGCTGAAGGAAAGGAACAGCTTTCGGATTAACAGTAGCAATTATATCGTTTATATCAAAGCGGTACAGGATATGAGGACTGCTTTCTGAACCTGAAAGTAATTACAGTCTGGAGTTTTTAACTGCAGCATTAAACACTGAGAAATATAGAGCCCGAGACGGTCTTCTCTTAGGACGAAAACTGAAGCGTTTCCACACTAGTGACCTTTACACACACTGAAGGAGCACTGACTATGCACCAGGGATACATTAACACCTTCTCTGTTGTGTTACTCGTTTAATCACACTGTGATTACATAGTTGTTATTATTATTATTACTGTGAAACTATAGTTATTAGCTGAAGTTAATAATTAAAACGAACGTAAATGTTGTAGATTCTACAATGCATCATCATAATGAGGATTTTATCTTTTTTGCTTTTAAACAACAGGTTTATCTTCATGCAAGTGAGGACGTTTAGACAGACACTAATAATCAGGTCATCGTCTGATTATCTGATCATTATCAGCCATTCTTACTGATAACTGATAACGCTACAATGTCTTAAATAAAATGTCAGATTTCAAGATATCCACTAAAGACATCTGGAGATTGTTAAAGAAAAAGAAAAGAAACACTATTGTGTGCAACTTCAACCATACAACCTTACAAATAAACATGAACTAACTTGGGAGCAGTTCCAGGCAAGCGGAAAGTAACTCTATACAACGTTTTACTAACTACTGAAAAGTAAACAGTAAATCAGGACGATAATGGATGGAAGAGTTAAGGCTCTGGGTTACTGATCAGTAGGTCATGGGTTCAAGCCCCAGCCCCTGCCCTGCCATGTTGCCACTGTTTAAGCCTTGAGTAAGGTCCTTAACCCTATCTGCTCCAGGAGCGCTGACCCCAGGTTCCTAATTTGAAAAAGTGATGATTACTGACATTTTCATGCAGACCCGGAATTCTTCAGGTGCATGTAAATATCAGCATATAAATATATTTTCTGTGCATATTTTAATATGCATGTAAATAATCAGTAAAAAACACTTTATGGGGGGCATTTATTGAAATACTTTGAATTTCAAAATTTCAAGACATTTTTCTAAACTTAATTGTGATTTTTTTTGTTGCAAATCAAGGTCAGTGAAGTCCATGCACATCTAGGTATAAATTTCTCAAAAAAG
Organism: Clarias gariepinus; assembly: GCF_024256425.1. NCBI lineage: Eukaryota > Metazoa > Chordata > Actinopteri > Siluriformes > Clariidae > Clarias > Clarias gariepinus. Next base: position 5,027,881 of record NC_071108.1, on the reverse strand, counting down.
TGAAATGATGAAATAAATTTTTTTAAAAACAAAAATAAAGTTAAAGCCTCATTTATTTTTATTTTTTTTTTTTTACAAAAATACAAAGATACTTATTTTCTAAAAATACTTAAGTAAGCAAAAGAAAAATTTGGAAGCAAATCGGTCTCATTAATAATTCACAAAAAAGCCCCGACGCAAAATTGGAAACCCATCTAAATGTCTAAAGGCACTTTTACACCAGGCACAAGTGATTTGTACCATGTCCATGAATGACTGAACACCTGTTCCCCCGGCTTTCACATTATAAATATTCTCCGCACTCGGGTACACTTTCGTATTTTTACTCTCCAATACAGCAGATGGCAGTATGCAGCTAGTTAGGTTGTGAGCCGCCATTAAACACAAAAAAAAGAAGAAAACGAGGAAGTCAATCTTCGCATTATGCTTAATATCATTGATATGTCAAGAGCAACAATCTCAAAACTGGTGTTTGGTCCGTTTGAACTTACAGTTACAGCAATAAATACATATAGCATGTTGTACTTCATGTAGCAAACAATGTGGTTCAAACAGGATATGCAGCATGATTCAAAACATTTATATTAAACAGCATAACTTAATGTCTGTACATTGAAATACATCTTTTCTTTTTAATACTTTAGGAATCTCTCCAGCAGTACTGTACATTTTCCAACGACCTTATGATGGTTTGGTTCATGTCTTGAAGAGACAGCCACTGAACACCGACTACCTACAGTTCATTTGCCGACAGGAGCTGGTGGTTATTAGTGCCCTGGATTAAATGATACATATTACAGAAGATGTCATGACAGCCCTGTCAAATCTAAGCTCCTCATACAGCGTCAGTGGATCAGACAAATATAAATAATTAAAAAAAGACTACAGTAAAATGCTTTACTCTGACAAGTTTTGTCCACTGCTATGTAATGCTGGTGTTATTTTATTTTATTAATTACCTCCTATCACCTGTTGAAACAGTCTTTTATAATTATTGATAATTCACTCTAAGCTGCATGAATGGATAAATTGAGAGCCATGATTTTCGGTTCTTTACAATAAACATACTGTAATTCTCGCACAAGACTCAAGGCTTTACTTATTGCATTACTGGATAAATCAACATTTTTAACTAATCTCTTGAATAAATGAATGAATGAATGAATGAAGTACATTTTTAGCAACCACTTGTCGCCACCTCCTGATTTACCTGATACGACCTTTATTTGAAGCTAAAATCACTTTCAAAATGTAAATTTTTTTTTAAAAACTCTATTTTGGTTTGTATTGTAGACATTAGTGTTTATATCAGAAATACAAACTTTTATCCCAGTACCTCAGATGTGAACATGATCATATTTGTCATTGTTATTTAGGAATTAGATCATATGTCTATAAAAGCAAATCTGGTGCCATTCAAATATATCGGAACACCCTGTGACCCCTAGAAACATCTATTCTCCAAATTAAAAACTATGTAACTGTAATAGTCTTGATTGACAAGCATGTAATGAGGATGAAGTGTTTATAAAGATGATAAAGTGATTAGCTGTGTTATTTTCAGCGAAGTTAATTAATAAAACATAGAAATAAAGTAATAACTTACACGTGCAACCTGTTCTTGGTTTGAGTAGGTAAAACGTCATTTCCATGGTAATTAACTCTAATTGCGCAAAATGTGTGTAAAGCTGAGCTACTTGAGTGCTGCGCTCCTCCAGGGCTGTGATTGGTCGAATGGTGAGGTCGTGACTAATTGGCTAAAGACTACGAGTGACCCACGTTGCCGACAGCAAAGTCTCAAAAATACACACACACACACACACAAATCCAGGGCGATTTTCACATTCATAGTCATTAAAAAGGAAAACACTTATCGAATCAGGGAATTGTTTAATTTAACAGATTTTATCATTTTAAATCAAGGTCTTGTACATACTTGATCTTGAAACCTTTTTCTTTCTGTTCTGGCATCCTAACGTTTTTAATCCGGCGCTCCTGATGAATGTTACTTTCCTCTCTGGAGCTGCCATCATAAAATATCTATATATCAATAATGTGCACACTCCATGGAGGCCACTGCAGACCTCTATACATCTCCTACTACAGTAAGTAAAGGAGACACCTTTAATCGAATGTCGTTCTGTTTTGACGATCAGAGACAGCCGCTATAAGACTAGTACTCCTTTACTCTTTCCGCCAGCGCAGCGCGATGATAAGGATGCCGCAAGACCGCGCCGATGCTCCAGACTCTTCCTTATTTGTCTCCAGCTGGCACCCGACCAGAGACGCAGGATCCGTTTGCCAAATCATCGTTCTGATTTAAAACATTCTGAGCGGCCCAACAAAACTGACCTTAAAGCAGCCCTAAGAGGTCAGCCAGAAGTGCAGCTCCATATGTCATGCTGGCATGGCCTATAAAGCCGGAATTTTGTAGATGAGGTCCCGTACGCCCGGTGCTCTGCACGCTATTCTTTCTGGCTCTGTCACTTTTTATTTTGCTCCTCAGATAGTTATCGAGACATTTACGAGTTAAACCAGGTGTGTGCGTGTAGGAGAAAGGAGAAGGCCAAGCGGGCCTCTATAACTCACACAGATGAAGGTAAAAACACAGGAGTTTCCCTAACTACTATCCACAGCTAGATATAACGCCTGGAGTCTGTTTTTAAATGCATTGTGGTTGTGCGTTCTGTGTTTTCCAAAAGCAAGACATTATACATTTTTATTCATGTATTTTATCCTTAATAATGATTAATAAATGGCAAGATTTTAGTCAAACAGGCTATAATTTAATTTCAGAACCTAATTTAATTCACATTACTTTGGATTTTGTGCAGAAATAAGTGCAACAGCACCATAAATGGTCATAAACTAAATAAAAAAAAGAAAAGAAACAGAAGGATTGGAACTGATTGGAGTGTGTGTGTGTGTGTGTGTGTGTGTGTGTGTATGTGTGTGTGTGGCAGACGTACTACGTATGAAAAGTGAGCTAGTGATGCTATAGCACACTATGATGAGAAAGGTCAATGATTAAAAATGTGCTTTGTTAGAGATTAGAACATGTTTATGTCTTTTTTTTTTCAACCACAGGAGTTACGTTTAGCAACAAAGAAAAAAACTCAAGATTATAAAATATAAAATAATACAGGACAGCCCAAAAGAAAAGTGAGACTCAAAGTCCTTATTCCGTCTGTCAGGCCAAATCCGATTTTTAGGACATCCAAATTGGAATCAGTTTGGAATCAGATTGCATTCATGTAGTCTGAACACATCAAATCTGATTTTTGCAAATCCGAATGAATCTGAACCACATCATTAAACTGAGATGGTTTAAAAATCTGATTCAAATCTGATTTCTAATGATGTCTCAGTGTGGCGCTCTACTGGTTACCCGCAAACCTGATGCGGAAGTCCACATGATCACGTGGTATAGGATATGGATCCATGGTGAAAACTCCTTGAAAATTATATTATTGTTTAAACTGTATTGCAATACTTTAGGAGGTCACGGTGGGGCTTTTTTGCCACTTTTGCCACTTTTACCCCTAAGTAACAGGGTGATATATTAGGAAATATCTTCCTTCATACAAGCCTCCGGCGTCATTATCACAGCAACCCCTGCAGATAGCGCGACAACGTGTCCGATTGGGGCTTGCAGTCTGAACGGAACCGAATGTGGTCTGATCACTTTCAAATAACAGTGTGGCAGTCAGTCTTAAAGATCAGATTTGTGAATTGTGAAGTCTGAACAAGGCCAAAGTGAGGTCAACGTGGCGCAGTGCAGTGCGGAGCGGGACAGCAGCATTCGTGTCAAGAAAGGACAAACAGATGAGAGGTCATTACTAGAGGAAAGAAAACAGGACACAGACGTTATTATCAGCACGGACTGCACAAACCAGCCTGCATAGTTACAGCAAGCCTCAAAATACAATAATAAAAAAACGCTGATGGACACCTAATTAGCGAATACTCAACAGCATATGACCTGCTCCTCCTGGGATTTGCAGTTCTGTCCTCAGAGACAGGGAGAGAAAGAGAGAGGTCTGGGTAATAGATACTGGACCGGTATAGCGTCCCCAAGGAGCGAACTGAACCACCTGACTTCCTGCTCTCCAGTAAGAAGGAAGTATGAGATTAAAAATAGATTTGAGCAAAAACTTGACTATGGGTCAGTGTCTCTGGACATCGTGTCTCACACAGTGAAAGGCAGTATAGAGGGTCAAGTAAAATTCAATGCACATAACTAAAAGTGAGGTTTAAAGGTCTCATATCAGACTACTTCTTTAACAAGCTAACACAGGTCTCAGAGCTCCCACGATGCATGTGTTTGTTAATGCTCCAGCTGAAATCCTCCTCGGATAATGCGTTTTTTACATACCTCAAACTGCCACTCTTCCTCCAAATGCACCATTTGAGTGTCTATGTAAATGAGCTAATGCTGAGCCACGCCCCTCCAGAGAACAGCAGCAACAAGAGAGCAACCAGCTGGTTATCTTATATGAGGTCACAATAGGGAGGTCCCCTTTAAAGCAGAATATAGACATGTATCACAAAATGAAAAGCTGTACTATCTGGGGTAGAGGAACACTCTTCCTCTACCTTGACAAGCAATGGATAGCTTTATTAATCTTGGATGAAGCACATTGGGACAATAAGTTGAGAAAACAGTGACAATTCCCCCATTAGCTCGTTTCCAATGTTCTTAGCCTGATATAGTTCAATTGATTAATGTGCAAACTCAAGCCAGCTGTGGACGGGGGTTATCTGGGGTATTGAGCAGGGGTAGACCAGTGGTTAAGGCATTGGACTTAGTGATAAGAAGGTCCAAGGGTCAAACGATTACCGCCAAGTTGCCACTGTTGGGCCCTTAACTAAAAATGTAAGTCGTTGTGGGTAAGGTCGTCTTCCAAATGCCATAATGCGATAAAATCATTAAACATATACCAAAATGCAAGCATGCACTATTCCCCTTTCCTAGAAGTTACACATTAGTGCATTTATTAAATAATATAGTTTGATCTTAAATTTGTTCCAGCTAGATTTGCCAGTTTTTGTGTCCGTTTTTATCCATCGAGAGTAAGCTAATAATAGGAAACAAGGCAGAAACTTCAAAAGTATCCAAGAGTTGGGTCCTTTAATATTGCCAGTATTAAAGGACGCTTTGAAATATAACTCACTGAACTATTTTTCATTGAACATTTCCATTTTTAATGGCCGCCATGGGTGTTTCCCCTGTAAACTTCAAAATGAACCCGCACGACACTACTTTTGCTCGGCTGCAACGTAGATTTACTCTGTGGTTTTTCCCCGAACACGCCCTCTGATCCATGTTACCACCTGTTTCGTCTTATTAGTCCCGTTTTGCCTTGTTACTCACCCATTACTCACTGTATGTACACAATTGCTTGAATTGTAGCTTTGTATTTCTTGTGCATGTGCGTAAGTCATGGTTACTAGTTATCCCCAACCGATCAGATTTCTGGTTTTCTTCATGCTTTAGTTGCATGTTTCTAGCTTCATGTTCAAGTCCTTGTTTTTGCATTTTTAATCCGTATCCGGGTCAAGGCCAAAGTAGATCTGGAGCATATCCCAGGATCGGTGGGCATGATGTGGGAACACACCCTGGACGGAACACAGGGCACCGCGAACACAATGTTCATACACACATTCACACCTAGGGACAATTTAGAGTTGCGAGTTGGCAATCAAGCCACCAGCATGCTTCGGGAGGAAAGCAGGGAACTCATAGGAAACCGACACAAGGACACAAGGAGGATGCAAATAGACGCTGAACACAGACAGGAGCATGAGCTTGAACTGAAGACACTGGAGATTTGAAACAGACGGCACCGGCGTTCCACCTCAAGTCTTTTAATTTTCCCGTATTGGACTCCATATGTGTATTTATCTTAAGGTCACGAAGTGTGACTATGATAATTAAAGATTATTGAATAATAAACAAGACTCATTATATACATCATATTTCCTATTTCATGTAAGGAAGAGCCGGACAAATCATAAAGCTTATAAACGTTACAAACATACAGTATACAATGCAACTAATATTATATTTAAATATAATGACTTGCTCAATATATATATATATAAGTGTTAGTTCATTTCTATGTATTAGCCTTGTATTTCATGTGTATAGAATATACCGTAATGTACTGTATAATGTGTGCACTTTAATGTTGTCCCACATTGTCTTTGTCCCTACACACACACACACACTCATCCAAATCCCACAGGTTTAAATCAGTTTTAGCTGAGGTGTAGGAACAAGTCTGAAATACAAGAGCGCCCCCTTTGGTAGAGAAAATGCACTACTCATGCAGGGTGTAACACTTTTTCCAGAAAGTGCAAACACTTTCCCAAAGATGTTTAAAAATAGATCAACACCTGCTTTTTTTTTCACCTCTTCAGCCAGAACCTCCCGACATCTTCTCCTCTAAAATCCAAAGACGAGAAAGAAAAAGAAAAATGATCTGAATGTATCGTTAGTGTATTTTCTGGACGCTTTCCATGAAGACTAGAGGAAACTGATGAATCGAGAGAAAATTAACTCATTAACCCTTTTAATACTCATTGTTGATTATAGAGACAAAAACAAGTACTGGCATTAATATCTGTACACGAGTCGAAACAGCTGGAGACACAAGCAGGGACAAAGAAAGAGAATCACAAGAGCTCACGTCACCGCAGATACGTTGCTTCATCCGAACCAGCCGGTGCTTTGCGTGCCTTTTTGTGCCTTTGTGCGATTATAAGACCTGGTCAGATGTCTCCTCGGATTTCACTAGCGAAAAAAGGAACCACTGGATGGCATGGACATGATGTGGCATGGACATGATGTGGCACACCACGCGACTATATTCTGTTGAAGAAGCTTCTTTAGAAACCTGGTCAGCTGCCAATTAATCTCCATTAGAAGCAGTTACCGAAATAAACCCAGTGGGAGAAAAATCCAAAAAAAGCAGCTCTCGTTATTATATCTATAGGGTCCTTGGACAACAATGTGATTAAATGGGAAGAAAGTCTCCTGTCAGCTTTTTCTCCTGAGACCATAGAAACTGTTTAATGAGGAACATTCAATGACTGTGTGTGTGTGTGTGTGTGTGTGTGTGTGTCTCATTATTTACTTTTTTTAACACCGCTACATAATGTACAGACTGCATGTCGACTTGGTTCCTGCTTTTTAAATGTAACTTAACCCTGTAACAATAATCGAATGCTGTGTGATTAAAATATTAATAAATGATATTGACAAGTACCCAGACGTCTGCGTCAGGTCAGGAAGTGAATAATGCAAGATGAGGAGATAGCGACAGGGAAATGACTCTTATGATAATGCTCTCAGTTTAAGAAATAAATACATGAAAATAATTAACACAAAATATAAAGTGAAAATTTAACAAATTGTGCACTTTACATGAAAAAGTAAAAATAAACCTGTGTGTGTGTGTGTGTGTGTGTGTGTGTGTGTGTGTGTGTGAATCTAAATTCTCTAATGAGACTTTTGCTTTACATGCACGCTGTACACACACACATACAGACACAAATAAAAGATGTTTTACACACACACACACACACACACACACATGGTCACAGTGTTATGGTAAACAGTATACACATGCACGGATGTTGATTAGCAGCGCAAGAGAGAGAAAAACCATTGGCTCAGTTGTGTTCATAGCGACCACACTCAAACATGGCGTATATGATGCCAGGCTTACTGTATACGCCATGTTTGAGTGGGGTCATGTGACTACATTTGGTTATTCTTGCTGCGGCTGATTGGTCGAACGGAGTCATGTTGCTGCGTCTGATTGGTAAAACAGTTATGCGGTAGATCCACTGGCTGCATGTGTAGAATAAACAATTAGAAAAGTAACGAGTCGAATGTAGCGGAGTAAGAGTGGCGTTTTTTTTTCACAGATTTACGCAAGTAAAAGTAAAAAGTATGATGCAGTAATACTACTTATAGAAGTAAATTTTTTTTCAAAAAGTTACTCAAGTAAATGTAACTCGTTACTACGCACCTCTGATTAGAAGCTATTATCAAGTAGACAAATTGTTAAATTAGGTGACATAATGTTACCAAATGTGTTTTCTTGCAAACAAGTGCAGGTTTAATTGTGTGTTTAATTGTGGCAGGCAGTTGCTCTCTCGTCAGTATGGCATTCCGTACAGACCTACTTTCACCTACGCTGACGACTGACAGTCAGTGTAATTAATACATTAATACATATAGATAAACATCCCAGCGCTGTTACGGTCTATTATCACCACTCGTGGAAAGCCTGTCGTCCGATCAGATTACACAGTCAGAACTTACAGCTGTAGAATATACTGTAGTATTTGATGCAGTACAGTTGTGCTTAGATGTAAAAAACACACAAACCAGAAGTGGAACTACATGCATTATGACACAAATTTGACGGATGTGCTGTAATTCTCCGCAAAAACCGATATGATGTATATACAGATTACAAAAGCAATTCAATTCGGTTTTTAACTGAAATGTTACTATAGATGACATGCATGATTTTTTTTTTTTTTGCATGAGTTTCTACAGGGACTGGAGCTGCAAGTCAGAAAGTGGTGAAGGCAGCCTGGCTATATTCAGGATCCGCGAAATCTAATTAGTCGTGATTCGAGTTCTGCCGAACAGGTTAATTAAATAAGGCAATGGAAGCGCAGCTATTTTTAATTTAGCAACTCATAACTAACAATCTCTGCGTTTCTCTCTAGTGCGTTTTGTGAATACCAACAACGCGCTAGCCCTTTATCACTCTCCCTCTGGTGTTTCCTCGTAACCGATGTTTTTCTGGGGCTTTTCTAACGCAGCTACAGACACACCCAGTAACCTACAGTGCACGGAGCGCTTTCTCTACACTGCGTACGCCAGTGATTTAACCTCTGTACCATTCATATGCTGGAGCAATACATTTCCTTTCTCTCTCTTCCTTCACAATGTATGTTGCTTTAACCTCTCCTTCTACTCTATTTATATTTGTTTTCCTCTCCTTTCATGCTCTTTTTCGTCTCTCTCTCTCTCTCTCTCCCTCTCGTGCCGTGTTGCTATGTGATTTGCCTTACAGTCTGGCCTATATTTTTCTGCTCGAGTGAAACTCAGATCTGCCACAGTTCAACACAGAGTCAAACAGCACAGTAAGAGAGAGCAAAATACCGTAAGAGAGTGAGCGATGGAGAGAGCGGGTTAGCTAGAGATAGAGAGGGAGAGAAAGAGAGAGACAGAGACAGAGAGGATGGGAGGGAAAAAAAAAAAAAAGAAGACACTCGACAGGCGAAAGCCAACCGCTGCATGGCAACAACGCTGAAAATCCCCTACTAAAAATAGTGGCATATCGCAGCCTGGCAGTTCCTACTGCACAGCCAATAACCTTTCACCCCTAGGGCGCTGGCAGTAGGGGGGCGGGGTCGAGTCGACGTTGTGGCATCTGGGTGATTGACACACACCCAGATGTTTGAACTGAAGCAGCGAGGTCAAGCCCTCTTTTACATATACGATGGTCAATTTCATTCAGCAACAACAATGCAACAATGGAAACGAGCGGAGTGTTTAAACAGCGCTAAGCAGCTCGCTCGTATTTTTTTTTCCCCCCAGAAAATTCTCCCGGAACGCGGATTTGTCCTGTTCTCTAAATCCCCTGGGCCTTGTTTTCACACACATATTTCTGCCATTGGTCACACATCGGCCTGCCACTGTCCGCGCAGTCTCTTTAATTTGCCGCAGTCAGCGGAACTCTTTGAAGATGCCACGCCGCTCCACCCTTCATGTGCAACTACCATGAATCTGTCCGTCCCTTTACATGCCCTTCAAGCACGGAATTACTCTACAGGGACTGGTTTATTGGGAAATGAAAAAAGGTGCACGCCTGACTGTTGGAGATCTGGGGAATCCTAATAGTTTAGTTTAATCCATTCAAAAATTTTTACATATGTATGAGCTGAACCATGCCTCGATGAATAATCTGAAGTACTGGAATGTTAAATTCTTCAGTTCATAACGCAGTCTCCTTCAGGAGAGTCACTTTCTATGGATTGAAAATTGGGTGCCAAAACTTTTGGTTAAGCGTTGGATTTGATATATTTTCTGATCTGGAATTTCATTCCATGGCCACTAATGTTTATTTATTTATTTATTTATTTATTTATTTATTAATGTTTAACAAGGAAATTCCTCTTAGTTGTAGGGATCCTTGTTGGACTTTTAGAAATGAATCCTTGGGAACAAACATTCAGAGCAACAATAGTCCACCATCTTGAGCGTTTGTGAGCTTGTAGATGTGGAAGTAAGCAGTTGTGCACTTTCCTTCCATTTGCTCTGTACATATTGTACACCATGAGCAGCATTTTGAAAAGATGTCGATGTCCTAGCTTCACAAGTCTTCTTGGGAAGCTTAGGTAAGCTCCCAGGTTGGTAGCTGTGATGAAAGCTATGTAGTGGGAGGAAACTGGCATCTGCCCAAATGGTGAGGCAATGGTCTATTTTTTTTAGAGACCATATTGTTTGCTACTAAGCAACAGATATCCCAAAAGATCTGCATTATACCTCCAGCCACCCTGACCATGCTGTACCCCATGTCTAGCACAAATCTCCTGGGATAGGCTCCAGGTTCCCACAATCTTGTCCAGGATAAGAGGTATAGAAAATAAACGAATTCGATCCATCCATCAATTATATGCACCACTTATCTTGATTGGGGTCCTGGGGGCCTGGATTCTATCCCAGACCTTACAAGGGTGCAAGGTGGGGTACACCTTGAATGTTCATGTGCACTCCCTTAGACATTTGGCAGACGCCCTTATCCAGAGCATTTATTTCATTATGCATCTAAGCAGTTAAGGGGAAAAGGGCCTTTCTCAAGCAGCTTGGCACTATTGGGGTTTGAACTTGTGGCTATCTAATTAGTAGATCTATGTATGAACCATTGAACTACCCCTGCCCCTATAGACTACATATCTTTGGCATGTGGGGAATATCCCAGAATCCTGAAGAATCAATCTCAAGAAGAACATGCTAACTTCACATGAGGTTCAAACCTCCATCCCTGGTGGTGCAACATGACAGAGCAAAGCACTAAGCCACCGTGCCGCCGATCTACTTAACAGTCATTTTAAAATGCCTTATCTTGCTGCTATTAGCTTTAAATTATGCATAATACCCATTTTAATTAACTATAATTACAACAACATTGTCATGATCATAAGTATTTAGGATGTCTTAGAACTTCTTCAAAGCCTCCCAAAAACTGTCACCCTTCTGCGCCCCTGCTAGCTTTTTGACTCCATATAGGGAGCTTCAGTGGACATATTGAAGTTAAGTTATAAAGGATTGAATACAGTAGTTATTCAAGTTATTCAAGTCTCTATTTACATCGTTACATAATTAAAATCTTACATAAACCTCTTTTATCTGGTAAGCTTGGGTGTAATGACGTTACACAACTTAGTTGCTCGCGCTTTGGTGTTATAAGCAGAGTCATTAAAATATATCAACTCATTTTATATGCAAAGTCTCACTGGAACTGAACATTATATTTATAAAAACGACATCCAGAAGTGTAAGATGCATGCAAACGTTTTTCCTTTAAGATATGAGAAACGGCAATGGACGGAGAGCTTCAGTACTCATCAGCCGATACGTAGCATGTTGGATGACACATCTATTTGGTCTTCACCATTTAGATATATTGGGGATATAGTTACTGTGTATTATTATATATTACTATAGTTATAGTTAATAGTATATTTAATATACTTAGACTTACTTGTATGGGACATGCTTCAGCAAAAAGACTTTCATCTGTTTTAAACACGCCCAGAGTGAATGAGTGCAATTGCCATTGGTCATCAGTTAGGTGTGCTGTTACACTGAGGTAGTTATGGTTACTTACTAATGTCCAGTCTCTAGTAAGTACAATAAAAGTATCTTCTACCAACTGCCTCACTTTCACAGCCTTTTTAGTGTCTTACATTTAATGTTTCGCCTTGAAGGTAGCTCAAGCAACTTTCGTTTTATGCAAATTTCCATATAGAACCTTTTTATAACGAAACTTATCTCACCTGGTGATGTTTCCTCAGTCATCCGATTATCCGCGTTAAACATGCCATTCCCAGCCCTGTCATTATGGGAAGCCATTATGGTCAAAACTGGTCAAATGATAATTTGCGTGAAAAAATAAAATATAAAAAAGCAACACTTTAAAATTTTCATGCGTTAACGTCTTAATATTGTTAGCAGTAGTAAATACACAATCACACATTGAACTCTAAATCACACTCTGTATGCACGAGCACTGCAGGGTTATTCAGCCATCTTGGAATAAATTTTTTGCAATTTTGTGATCGGGGTTTAAAGTAGGATAGTTTTACAACATTATCTGAAAGTGTAAACCTGAACTCAAATCCATTGCGGAAAATTATAGACTTTTACTTCCAAATGAAACTTTTACACCCCAACTATCCCCAGTACTTCCCAAAATTGAGTTTACAGAGATCGAAGAATTATTTGAAGCAAACTGGATTTTTCTTTTTTTTTATGCAGACCGAGTACACCCCTTCATTAAAACGTTATTAGTTGATGTCGGTGGGCTCTTTAAGCAGAATAATGTGCCCTCCGAAAGCAAGTTCTGACTAATGTACAGTAAAAAACTTTCTTTTAATGATTGTTTTTATTGATAAATTACCTTTGGTGGAGTAACATAAACCCCATTCACAGAAATCTACGGTTGAATATTTTTACTGTTTTATTTCTAAAGTTGTTTAATTATATTTGTTCTGTCCTACATTAATTTTTTAAAAATAACAAATGTGGTCTGCCTGGGATGCGTGTGGTGACTGGGGACGGTTCCACTTTTCCTCGGCTGATGCAGACAGCTGTTCTCTGAGGACCCGTGACTGCAGTCGCTCGATAGCTCAGAACTGGGGTTTCCTACAGTCTACCCGAGCCTCCGATAACGAACTGGACTCCATATTAACTTTAACACATCTACTGCTATACTGAACTTCCAGTCTCTCACAGTATGAATGCAGATCAATCCCTGCTATCCGTTATCACCCAGATGAGGATGGGTTCCCTGTTGAGTCTGGTTTCTCTCAAGGTTTCTTCCTACTGGCATCTCAGGGAGTTTTTCCTTGCCACTGTCGCCATCGTCCTCGACTTGCTCATCAGGGTCAGTCTTATCATTTTGATTTATACACATTCACATTTCATACAAACTTAAATTATTCTTTAATTGTGTAAAAAATCACACGCTGGCTTTGCGACAATGTCAATTGTTAAAAGCGCTATAGAAATAAAATTGAATTGAATAAAAAAAAAAAATCAAGATAAATAATCATAATGGGCTAGCCATAAAAAAAAAAAAGATAATCCCAAAATGTTATACAAAGGCACTGCCCGGGAATTTTATGTGTATTGAACTATATAAAAATTGAAATGCAAAAAATCAGGCAAGGACACAAATATTAGGTAGCAACGCATATCACTGCAGAGTAACACCATAAGATGCAGCCTGAGTAATGGCACAGGAAATGCAGAGCACTCCTTGGGTGTAATGTTTCTTCCAAAAAAAAAAAACAGAGAGAAAGAGAGATCCAAGTCCGGGATGTGACTTCATCCAGGCTTTTTCATTAACATGTATATAAATTACTGTAGCTTCAGCTCAAAAAGATCACACGCTGAAAAACGTTCAGGGGTTAGTTCACATTTATCTCCGTAGCTCTTCCTGCTTTGTTGTGTTTCATCAAAAGGAATTCTTAAACATGTATTAGGCACAATGCCAGATTATAAACCCAGCATTATTTATTTGCTATGTAAGTGGGTTATAGAGTCTTTTCCACATTGCCTATAAAGCCCAGCGCAACGCATTAAACACGGAGACTATGTCATGCTCATAGCAACCCAGATTCTCCTGCTGAACATCCTGCCCCATTCAGCAGAAGAGAGAAAGAGTGCGAGAGGGGGGATAGAGAGGACTTTGATTTAGACTCGGTGTAAAATATTCACCGAGCCTCCAGCGGCAGAGGATGAGCTGCTCTGAATGTCTAATTAGAAATCAGAGGCAAACGGCTGCCCTAATTATACCCAACCCTACACACTCACTCTTTCACACCCCTCCCTTCTTCGTTCCCTCCATCCTTCCTTTTTCTTTTTCTCAGTTTTTTCCCTCAACCCTTCTATCTCCCTCAACGTCCCTCTGCTCTTCTCTTCCTCCTCCTCCTCCTCCTCCTCCTCTTCCATTCTCTCTGTCCATTCCCAAGTGGTCTAATAAAGTGGCCCCATTTCCCGCTGCAGTCCTCGTCCCGGAGTCGCTGGCACTCCTAACAAGCTCGCGTTCGATCCCAGGCCGCATAATAAGGATGAAATATTGTGGTGTTTATTTACCATGACAAAACGTGTCTCATTTACCTATGTGGCATGGTTTAATAGAGAACTGTATCACAAGAAATGTGCCTCGATCTGTCAGGCCAGTATACCGGTAGGCGCACGAATCGTCAGCGTCATTTATTAGAGGGTTTATTTGTGACCTTTTTTTACAAGGTGTTATATTGTAGTACGTTCTATCGCGATATATTGGAATGAACAGTAATGAAGACCTGATGATGATCTGAGCCACTATTATTAGGGCCCAGGCACTATAGGCTGCACAGGACCCTCTTGTTTTCCTAAGGACTATTTTTTTTTCCCACACTTTTGGGCTTTTTGGGGTCTTAACATACTCAAAAACTCAGAAAATTGGCAGACAGGTTGGAATCTGCTGCCCTGCGGATGTCTGCGAGTCGGGTGGCCCGGGGCCCTTAGGGGCCCCCACACGTGATTTTTCTGCACAGCTCATACAAACCTTCACGTACTGTAGGCACACGAAACTCTGTACACATTTAGAGCTCATTAAGCCGAACAACTTTCGCACGATGGCACAGAGTGCTTGGATTCGTCATCGTTGCTTGCAACTGTATTCATTCTTGTTATTTTTATCTAATCTCTGCTTAGTCATATGTACCAGGACTACGAAGCAACGCCACTGTATCGATATTTACTGTATATTTGTGTATGTTTAGCTACAAATATCTGTATTCAGAAATGAATAAAACAACATGGCTAGGGTCTAAGAATGAAGTTCTTTGAATTAAATAACTCAACTAAACACTAAAAACCACTGAAAAAGAAAAAGAAAAAGAAGAAAAAAAAAAGATCGAAATAGCAGCACTGTCAGCATGGTGTGTGAATTCTGGCTCGGATTTTTCCTTGAACTCCGTAGCCTAGTTTTACCCATCAAGACCCTAATCATGAATAATTAATACTATAAATACATGTGCAGATTTCATCTTGTTTTTTTATTCTTCCTATAACCTGCATTCTGATCACTTTCTTACATGATGGAATTTTCTTTGGGGATCAATAAAGTATCTATCTATCTATCTATTTATCTATTCAAAAAGTAAACACATACTGTATGTATATCACTCAGATCCTTTTCATCATCATATCTGAATGCAGGTCATCTCTAAAAAAAAATAATAATAATTTGCCATGCCTATATTTTAGATCTCCATAATCATCTTCCTCTATCTCCCTCCATCTATGAAGAATGCTTCCATTGACCTCTCTGTGCTAAGAAAAGCCGCGCTGGTGCGCTACATCCTCTTTAAGAAGAATTATAGTCAGTGGCCCTTTTCACCCCCGAGGTAGTCTGACCCAGTTCCTCCTGAAAGAACTACAGAGGAACCTATTTCTCTCCTTCTTTCTTTTCAGCCATTTTCTCTATCTTTTCTCTTCTCGCTCTCTATACCGACGTAATTAAGCGATTAGACACTAAACCGTAATGTGCCAACAGGGCAATGCACCTAGAGATTCTGAGAAAGGCTTTAATGCACTGCGGGTCTTCTAATGATATCAGCGCATTTACAAAACAATGTTAGAGACACCTTAGAGAGGGCTAAGTAGAAGGTAGAGGAAAGAGTGAGACTGAAAGAAAGAGATGGATAGTGAGCGAAAGAGAGAGAGAGAGAAAACAGGGTCATATTCTCCTCAAACTAAGAAATGAAAGTTTACCTAAAAGCTACATTTTCAAGGCTTACAGAAGAAAATAAACAGTAAAATTTAGGATTTGTGCGAGACGACGGACCAGACGTCCTTGAAAAAGTGAAGCCTTGGCGCTACACCCCTTTCAACTTTCACGAAGATCAATGCAAAGAGCATTTTAGGACTGCACGAAGTACTAGGTGTGGCTGACAACTAGTTACAAATGATTTTCGGCGACTGCCAGCACCCTGACGTTTCTTAGCCAGAAATAACAGAGTGATGAACTAAACGTTTAACACGGCATTTTGTATATTTTGGCCGAAGTACATCTTTCGAAAAAATAGCACGGAAAAGCTTTGTACAAGTTACTATTAGTTGCTTTTTAAACATGTAATGTATGTTCCAGTAAACCACATTACTAAGGGGTTTTATACCCGAGCGCTAACTAAATTCTCAATTCTCAGTTTTGATGTTTTGGCTGTAAGGTAAATAACAGGTTTGTATTAATGTCTTCCTTCTAGTAGGTTATTGATATTACAGTATATTAATAACTTTCAATTATTACTTTTATTACAAATACCTTTTATTATTACTGCGAAAGGCTGCAAAGTGCCTAAAAATACAATTCAACTGGTTGTTTATGTAAAACCTCAGCAGCAACCTCGTTTCCCCTCTCGTCCGTTTCAACCACTTCATCATCTCTCATCATCTGCACCGGTTTCTCATTAGTTTATGCCTTAAGATAGATGCGTTTTATGCTTGCTGATTCGTAGGTCACTGTGTGGTTTAAGAATTCCTATTAGGTGCAGGGACTGGACTGAAAAGGAGAGACATTAAAGACCTTTGGGAGGCCTGGAGAACTATTCCTCAAGACCACATTAAAAATTCAGGAAAGTCTGACTCTTTAGAAGCAAAATATGAACTTATTAGGGGTGACTCAAGACTTCTGAACAGTACTGTAATTAAAAACGGATATTTCAAAAACATCATGTGTTATTCTTTAATGAATAAAAAAACATTTGAGGACACGGTCTAACAGGAAAATAAACTACTCCAGGGTCTTAACCAGCTCTGTGCAAGCCACACATCACGTTAAAGGGCGGTTTGTTATTTTGAGCAGTCCACTCCGTGCACAGCAAAACAGCAAGGAAAGCTCACACCTCCTGTTAAAACTTCAGCTTTTAAGGCTTTAAACAAGCTTAAACAAGAATTTGAACAAGTATGAACCTGGAAAATGATAAAACAAGGTCTGCTTTCTAGGGATTTTTTGTTTGTTTGTTTTTTAGCCCTGTAACTTTTTTTTTTTACTTTAAACATTACATTAGCTAAGATTATAGACTAATGTAATCTTTTTAAAAAATCACAAAAACACTCTTCCTGTGCTGCTTTAAGACTCTTAATACACTGTAGTGATGTTAATTCGGTAACGTTGCAGATGTTTTTCAAAAAATTATTCAAGCAAATGACGTCAAAACAAGGTTGGCTACATGACCATGGGATAACGCTACACAAATGCCCCAATACGATATCGCAGGAACGACTTAAATAAACAATATGAATACCAAACCGATGGCCTACGCAAGAATCGAACTCTGGTTGCTGTGGCTAAAGTATTGAGTGTTTATCACAGGACCACTAGGGAACACGCTGCTGATGTGCATGCATAACAACAAGCCCGATAAAAATACCAGACAACAGCAATTTACCAGAATATTGCATTAACGAGCAGCCAAAAAGTTAAAAAAACAACAACAACAACACTGCTTCGTGATGCAGTTTGGACACCGTGCAAGCATCATATTACAGTAGAGTGATGTGAGATTAAGATGCACCTCATGGTAATATTTTCGAAAGGAAATGAGAAAGAGAGGTAACTTTACAACACTTAGAGCTAAGTGACATAAGATACACACACTGCATGCAGGAAGCCTGTCGTGTCCGTTCCAATCGCTGATCGGAATTCTAAACCCTGTTAGAATCTTAAGGGACACCATGGATGTTGTGATGAATATAAATGGAGGTCAATCGGCATAAATGCTCCAAATAAAGGTTACTATTCCAATGTTTTGAGGTCGTACAGTATGTGCAAAGTTCATTTGTGTGCGTCATTCATTCAATGTTCTCTCAATGTCGTTTTATCATCAAGTCGTTCTAACTTTTAAAAGCAATGGACGTCATAGCAACGTCATTACAACTATATTACAACACGAATTGAAATGAATTAACTAACCAAATTTAACACATACAAACAGTGTATTCAAAACGTTCTGCTTTTAAATCCCATGTACATTAGATATTAATTCACTCTAAAATATACATTAAAAAAAGAGGCAAAATGAACTGACATAAAGGGTGTATTCATTTTAAATTTAGAGTTTTTCCGAAGTAATGTACACTATAGCCTATGTTTTAGTGACTTCTGTCACATATCATTAAGTTCTACTTGAACAATAGACATGCATGCTATCTAGAGAAGCAACCCTATGCAGTCTTTCTAATATATAGGGTTTTTGCATATATATTATAAAGAGTATAAAATTTCCTGCACTCTGGCTGGAGAATTTATTTTAATTAACTTTTAGAAATAACATAAGTTTTCTACATAATCTCCGTGTTTTTTAGTACACTTTGTCTATCTGTTAACAAGCTCTTATATTTCCTCATTAAAAGATGTTTTAGGCTAGCTGCGAGCCATGAATACACCGCTGTCTTCACTTCTTCATTAGAAGTGACTCTTCATCCTCGTAGGCTGCTTTCAGGGGAAAGATCAGGACTATAGAGAGTGTGGATGTTTGTCAATATATGTGGATGTGGACGGGTGTCTGGCTCCTTGTTAGAGACTAACACTTGTGCGGCGGTCCTTGAACTTCTTTATCCATTCATACGCACTTCTTTGTGACAAAACACTTTCTCCATTCTGCACACAAGTCTTCGATAAATAACGGCACCAGGTAAACCGCAAAAAAAACTAACCACTGCATGCTGCTTTTCTTTCGTGCAAAACACAAGTGGGACATCCATTTGAAAAAAAAAACTGATGCAAGACGTTTAGACCTGCACAGCACTGACTCGGGTGACAGAAAACGTTGATAAGTCCAACAGAAGTTTTATTATAACCAGAGTGCGGATAATTTTTGACTCTCCCCTAGTATTATCAATCAATCAATCTAATTATTCAACCTAAATTGTTTGTCTTTCGTCTACTCCTGTTGAGGGGTCTCGCCGTCGACGCAACCCTACTATTTTATCCGTGCTGGAGACCGGCACTGCATCTGCAGCGTCTGGGGTAATTATTCAATCTATATAATTTAGTTATTTGCTGTTAATTAATTAGACAGTGCTTTAAATAGACGCCTTAAACACTGGCTTCATCCCAAATTGAATATTCCTGTACTGATTAGTACGTCAATGCAGAGCGCTGTGCCAGTCAGACATACTTCTCACTCGGTCACTTATCATCTATACAGGTCACAGGTGCCTGGAGCCTATCCCAGGAGACTTAGGGCACGAGGATGGTTGGGGTGCCAATCCATCACAGGGTACACGTACACACTACAGGCAATTTGGGAACACCAATTAGCTTAGTCTGCATGTCTTTAGAGTGTTGGAGGAAACCGGAGTACTTGGAGGAAACCCAACAAGCATGGGAGGAACATGCAAACTTCACACACACACACTGACCCCGAGGTTCCGGGAGTTGACCCAGAACCCACCAAGCCAGATACTACTCAATGCCCCATCACTGAGACTAATCTCAGGTAGGGCGTGGCACCATGTAAGGAAAAGACGATTCTAGTTGTAAGTCTGATGTGGAGATGCACATGAACCAGACAGGCGCATCTAGACGATCAAGCTCAACTTTATTCGCCTGCGAATCGACTCCCCTGATCGACTCACCTGAAGGAGTCGTAAAGAAGGAACCGACTCCACGAACCACCCATCTGTATAGGAAATGCAGTTTTCCCTCCAGAAAGCAACATCTCAGCATCCAGAAATGTTGCCCCTCAATGACAAGACAACGTGTAAACAAACCTGGGCGCGCGCGCGATCCCGCCGTCTTCTTTATTGCGCTTTCGGAGATGAAAAAATGTCGGATTCCTGAGATGATGCCAAAAACATCTTCATATGTTGTTCACATGATTCATGCCTGCTGTGCTGAGGGAAACCTGTCAGAATACAAAAAAAATAAAAATAAAAATGTTTATCACAGCAGCTCATATTTTCACCTCGGTTTATGAATAAGACTATAAATAAGCGCATTTGTAATGGCATGCATGAGTAACCGCACATACTAATTAAGCGCATAAATAAAGCGAGATGGCGCTCAAATCCCTCTCTAAGTGCACTACACAATGTGTAAAATAATACCCCGTACTCCCTATGAAGTGCACTGTATGTCCATTTGAGATGCACCCCGTGTCATGGCTAACCATGTGCCGTGCGCCCCGGTGTCCCCCCCCCCAAAAAAAAAATAAAAATGCATGCTCGGTGATCCCTGCGCCATTTAGGGCTCTGTGCGATCAGACAGGTTCCTCTCTGTCCACCCATGTCTTATTGATCACGGCTGTACCTCAGAGGATGCTGAGCTGGACGCCTCCATCCGCACGCGCTGCTCCGGCATCTCTCGCGCTCGCTCTTTTTTTTTTTTTTTTTTTTGCTGCAGCCTCCGTTACCCTCACATCCTCCGTTCATGCAGCATCCCTCTCTCTTTTGCCCCGTGTTTACACAACAGTAAGCGCTGTAGATTTAACCAGGACAACCCTCCCAAACACACCCTCCTTCCCTCCTTCCCTCCCTCCCTCACTCACTGTCACCTGGTCACGTGCACCAGACGATGCATTCCTCTCTCTCTCTCTCTCTCTCACACATACACGTATATACGTCAACGCGTGAGGATCCGCTTCTGACAAAAATCCTGCGTCGTGACGTCACTAATTAAATGGGGCCATTATTAATTAATTAATTATTAATTAATAAATGACTATTTCACAGCTTTTCTTGCCAATCCTAGGAATATCAAAGCTTAATAAGTGTTTATTTAAATGCACAAACATTGCATCATAAATTATAAATAAATTAATTTAATTAATGCGTTAAAGCCCCGCCTACTTTATTATCATAATGTACGTGATAAGCTTGTTTTCTGACTTGAATTCAGCTCTGTAGTTAATCAGAATGTTAAATTATTGGCACATTTTCTTTAAATGGTACACATACCCGATATGGACAAAAGTATTTGGAGAAACCTGAAAAACGTTTCTTCCAAATACATATACTTCAATATGGAGTTGGTCCACCTTTTGCAGCTATAACAGCTCCCACTCTTCTTGGAAGGCTGTCCACAAGAGTTTGGAGTGTTTCTGTGGAAATTTGTGCCTATTCATTCTGGGGAGCATTTTAGAGGTCAGGCACCGATGTTGGACGAAAAGGTCTGGTTCTCTATCTCCGTTCTAGTTCATTTCAACGGTGCTTGATGGGATTGAGGTCAAGGCTTTGTGTTAGGGCCAGTCAAGTTCTTTTACACCAAACTCATCAAACTGAATCGAATAGAAAAGTACCTTCCCCAAACTTTTGCCATTAAGTTGGAAGCATAGCATTGTCCAAGATGTCTTGGTATGCTGAAGCATTGAGTGTGCCCTTCACTGGAGATAGTCGGCCTGATTGATACTACTGAATAATTAGCAGGTCTGGCCAAATACCTATGTCCATATAATGTATTTAAAAGCCATTTATACGTCAAATAGAAGTTAAGAAACAAACATATTTGTTGCATAATGACGTAGTGTTTAACTTTGTATATAAAATTTCTAGCCTTTTCCAGGAAGCTAGAAACAAAGCCATCTCTGGGTTAAACACCTTAATGTCTGAGTAACTTTAAAACTAATTCTACAACCTACTGTGATATAACACCATTATAGGGTTCAGAAGTATATGTGTGCAATACGACCTACTAAGTGCAATATTTCTGTGCAATAATTATTGCACTGCAGAAATCCTTCTCCCCCTCCCCCGTGTTATCAGCACTTTGGGTCATTGTTTTTATGTGAGTACTATTTTATTAGTTATTAACTAGTTTTATATGACTTTTATGTTGGGTAGCATCACCTTTTTTATGTCACTAGTTTTATTAGTTAATGATCTGTTTTATATGTGTATTTTGTCTTGCTGTTTTTAAGGGGTTGTCTTTACTTTGTGTCAGCTAAGACGGGTATTTTAGAATTGCATTCAATTTTGTAATGACAATACAGCAAACCTAGAACATTAAGGATAAACCAATCTGAAGAAATTTTTACTTATATTAAAAAAATATTATATATATATATATATATATATACAAAAAATTCTTCTTAATAATTTTACTGACATTTATATGCTATGAATCTAGCGATCAAGCTGAATTTCAAGAACTTAACAATATTTAAGATTTTCTTTCTATGAACTTTAAGGATCTTCATAATACCTATTGCTCGTTAATATGAGCTAAGTTGGCAATATTTCAAAGAGAAAGTTAAATGCATAAATGAAATTGGGAGGTGGCAATTCATCGCATGGCGCGTGCACACACACACACACTAAGTGCAATTTGGGAATGCCAATTAGCCTAATCAGCATGTCTTTAATCTGTGGGAGGTACACCGACCTATGGCAGGACTTGAACCTGGATCCTGGAGGTACAAGGTCACCCATGCCGCCCAAAGCTGAAATAATTCCTCCAAAATATCTTTAAAACACTGGTTTTAATCAATATTAATGCATTTTTCTTTTTTAATAGTCTTAGACAAGCTTGAATTGATTTTGTTGCTTTCTGTGGTCACTTGTGTGCTAGCTGACTTTAAAAACATCCTTTCAATTAGCAAATAAAAAGTGCATACCGCTGTTGAGGTTTAACTTGCACAGGCTACGCAATCCTGTGTGAACCATCTGGTTCTCAAGTTATTTTCAGAATGGTTTCCATAAATGTCTATTATGAGCTAACATGAGGCAACCTGACAAGATTTTCACTTATATTTCCAGAACATAAAAATACAAAAATGGGATTAGCACAGGTGACACAGCTAGCAAAACAGCTATATGCTAAGTTTAAGCAAATTCATGAATGTTCTCAAGCTAACATAAGCCAAACTGACAGGATGCTTAAAATCAGGACAGGACTTCTGACAGAATTAAAAATTCTATTCATGAATGTTTATAGACAAACCCCACAGCGTTTTTGAGAGGATTTGTGAAAACTAATATTTATAGAAATTTTACTACTAGTGCTAGCAATCATGCTAACTTGAGCTTGAATCATCCCTATGTTCCCAGAACCATATGTTCCCCAGGTTTAGGTTTCTATAGTCACATAGCCCTAAACATTTAGCTCCTTTTTTTGACTTTTTGATGAAATTCTTTTGAGAGACCACCTTCTTTCCAAACCACACAATGTTAACCGTTTGACCCCATACATACGGTTAACATATGACCCCTGGAATAGCAAACACTGGGAACATATGTACTCTCCCTCTGTGCAAATGAGAATTTTAAGATTATTATTTTTTTTTTACATAAATCTTAACTGATAATGTTAGCTGGCTAACACTGACAGCTGGAAACCTGATCTAAGAATATAAGACAACCTTCATCTCTTTAAGTGCATTTAGAAACAACTATTACTAACAAAGTGCCTATTCATACCTGGACTCTTCTCCTCGTCTCACCAGTTCCTGTGTAATCATTTTCAGACTTTTAACTATGTAATGACACAGCGATAAGTTCCCACAATATCAGTTTTAAATTGTGAAATTAAAAAAACCTATTGTCATTTGTTTTAAATAGAGTATATCTATCATTACTATACTGATATAATTTATGATTGCTACACAATGACTGATTTTATTTAAACTAAAACGTTTTTCCCCTAATTACCAAATTCAAATAGTGCTGCAAAGTAGAATTTTAAACATTAATGCAGTTAAATGCATGAAAACAAACGGTAAAGTTATAAAGGAGGGTTACAAAAACAGATTTAAACAAATAAGAGAATTTAATAAATCTTTTAACCACTCATAAAAATCATGTTAAAAAAAAAAGAGAGAGAGAGAAAAGGACCCCACTGCAGTATTATGCTACAGCTACAGTGTGTTCATAATGAAACAATGAGCTCTTGAACCTTTTTTAAAGAGTCTTTAAATATTTCAATAAAAATATTTACGTCAACAATATTTACTGTCATGCCAGTGACTAAACAAAAAAAATAATAAAAAGGGAAAAAAGAGAAACACCAAATAATGCAAAATATTTTAAAGGAATGGTGGCTGTATTCGTTTACATACATTTTTGTTTACATATTAATAAAGTCAAAAAAACAGTCATGTGTACGGCAGAGGAAAAACAGTGTTTTTAAGGGGAAAAGGCTTTAAAAAAATAAAAGATAAAAAAACATCTTTTACTCGCTCGGTACCAACAAACATCCAAACTATCTTAGGTCAGTATGGACAGTTTGGCGAATGATTGCAGGTATTACCAGGGAAATTACCAGGTGTGTTAGCAGACTGCAAGTCCATTCATTTACATGGTAAGACCCTTTAACAACATTTTCAAGAACACTGCTGAGACTCATCTGTAGCCCTAAAAGAACATTGAAACCCATCTCGAAGCACTATCATCCATGAATCGCTTTATCTTATGCAAATTCATTTTAACAACAACAATGAAAATACTAGGAGACACCTTTGTAGCATGAGCAGCTTATTGAATACAAACGTGTAATGTTTTAAAGTTTTCATTCAGTAGTGCAAGACACCAATCTAAAGTGTTGTAATGATGCATAAGAGCGCTCTCACACTCGAGGGTTTTGTTACCAGACTGCGAGCACTTTTAAATTGATTATTGGAATGTTTTTTTTTTTCTATTCAGTATGAAATAAATTCCCTAACATTCGCTTACTAACCACTGTTTCCTTTCACCAGCATTTTGTCATTCATGTTCTTCTCACTTGCAATCTGGTTAAAAAAAAAAAAAAAAAAAAAAAATCACACTTGACATCACCCTGCACTGAGAACTTTGGAAGCTCCACTGTGAAAAAAAATATGCCTCTGGCAGTGCTTTTGAAAAGCAACCACTTTCAATATGATATTGCATGCAAAATGTGTTTTGTCATATGAGAACAAAAAAAAGAAATAAATGGCAAGTGTGAAAGCGGCCTTACAGAACTTTTGTGTACTTGTCAAGGAAAAGCGGCACCTGGGAGCAAAACCAACAGTGAACACGATGAATTCAAGTGCAACAATAGCATCATCAGCAAACATGTATGTTAATCACTAGCTAGAAAACAGTTTTCAGATTTTTCATCATGGAAAAAATTTTAGGTTGTTTTTCGTAGCGTAGATACACAAAAAAAACCTTTTGGTAGGTAAACATTAGAGAAGACACCATCTGAAAATTGTGTAAAAAACAGAATGGACAAGCATTTCTTTTACAGACAGTAGACAAATGGACAAAAACAATAAACGTGTTCGTAAACTGTCGGGTCACCACGAGCCAGGTATAATGTGGTTTAGCATGAATTCAGTAAGAACATCGTTGGTTGGTGTTTTGGTGATGTTGATGGAGAGCCCGTTGCTCCAGATTTTCATAGTTACAGTCCGGTACTTGTACCACATGCTTGTATTTCGTGTTACGTTACAATATGGTTGCTTTAACCCTTATTAAATTATTCTGATCAGCAGTTCCTCTTCTTTGAACATTTTGTTATATTTCGTGAAGTTTTGGCAGAACTGTCAAAAATTTGTTTTTATAAAACCGAATCTCAGAAGGAAAAACAGGCCAAAAATCATCGACTTAACCTTTAAAAATTATATACTATATAGTGCACTAGCTGTTTAACACAAAGAGGTTATTTTTAAATAACAGTGCTGTAAGGAATATTAGATTTAAATGAATATGGTGTGAACAGCAGTAATACAAAGGGGCGTTTAAGTCAAACCAGGACTTGTGATAACATTTCTGGTGAATGAAGGCGTAAAACCAATTGACATTTACAGAAACCTCCAAACACAGTACAGTGACATTAGCCGCAGTAAAACACTTAAATGGTGTGAAAGTTTTAAAGATGGGCGTAGATCTGTAAATCTGAACATTCAGCGAGTGGAACGCCTGATCCCTGAAAATTGATGGATAACTTGTCATTAATTTGCTAAAGAAATGCATCGGTCTGTGGGAACACATCATTCACCAACACCACTTGCACATTGCAGGAACCTTGGCTTGGAGTTATGAAGCAGGAAGTCTGATCATGGCTTCAGGATACTGAGAAAACTTCTTAATGGTATCCAAGCACTACTGAAACGCTGGGATAAGTGCATTAGTGAAGCAGGGGATTGTATAGAGAAATAACGTGAGGTTTTACTCTCATAACGGCGTTCTGTTCGACTTGAATGCTCCTGAACAGCTTGCATTTGGAGTTACATGACATCAGCTAGCTAACGATGCATCCTCTTGCTTTATTTGCATGGTGCATGATCAGGGGGGAAAAGCCTCAATTACTAAACTATTAGAAAATATATTATCCAGGTCTTTTAATTAAAGACATTTGTTTATATTTTCCCCTTTGAGCATTGTAGACAGCTTTGGATACTCAAAAGTTGCGTAGAATAGTGCAGAAGTATGTGATTTGAGACACGTGAGATAGCAAATTGGAAAAAGAAAAACACCAGTTTTCTGTGCTAATACTATCATTACAGTGTTGTCATACTGAAATATTTAATTGGATGATGATGCAAAATGTTTAAAATTTTGAAGTACATTCTAACGTGTAAGTGATGTGTTTCATGAAATTAACCTTTTTAATGGTAAACAACAAAACAGAAAAAGACAGCAGCACTCCAAACATCCTGGGTAAGACCGAGAAATGGATATTATAATATACTAAACTAAAAGTCAAAGCTTGATGCGCTTACGTTATATGGAAAGCCTTCAAACAAGACAAAAACAAGCCGACGTGCATCATTGGTGAAAGCTAAAGCAAAGACGAGGAAAGCAAAAACTAAACAGTTATGGACGCCAGCGATGGCCCAAGGAATCACTGAGAGGTAGTTAAAGGTCAATGACTTCCCTTACTCTCTCCACACGACCGAGAGCAATTTGAGAACAACAGAAAGGACGACGGCTTGGACGAAGAACGCTTATACGCTGTATTGTTGACCATGGATGAGCGCCACAGGCTCGGCAAAGATGTTTTGCTACAGAAAAGCTACGTAGACAGGGAAAACAGCACCATTAGAACGAACAGGAGCGGCTCCGGAGTCATTTATTTTTTTGGGGAAAAAGAAGACGTCAAATCAAACCAAGCCCTTAGAGCACCACTGTACAAAGTACTACAGTACTAATTAATAAATAAAAAACAAAAATTACAAAAAAGAAAAAAAAAAATCTCTTAAACAACCAGGTAAAGTCCTGGGGAACCGATTGGGAAATCTCAAATCTCACCAGGAGTATTCCTCTGCTTGCTCAGGCTTGCAAGCTTGACTATGCTGAGATGAATATCATCTATCCCGCCGGAGCCGATACTGCCAGGAAAACTTTGAAAACGAGCACGAAATTTAAAGCACACTCCAAAACTTCCCGAGTAAATCACTCTCTATGTGTGCTGTGTGCGTGTACCTGTGATTATCCAGGATAATAAACACAAGCATTTTCATGTATTGAAAGAAAAAGAGTAGACCTGTTCACTTAAAACTCAAGGGCAGTTGTTAAAACAGGTATACACACTTGGGCAGAAGATGATTTATTTTCTATAACAGCAGCTCTGAAGGTAAATCCAGCTGCGACTCAAATCACAAGATTATTAAGCTTGTAATATGTTACAGTTTCTATAGCAACAACCTGGACTAACTTAAATATAATACATTTAAAAGCAAGTGTTGTTTACAGCTGCTATGGCGTAAGCAGTAACAAGAACTAACTTGTCTTACTGATGTTTCACATCATAAACCGTCATTACAAATTCAAATAAAAAGTATGATGTGACTTTCTAAAAGTGTCAGCAAGATAAGAGTAACTCATAGGGAAAACAATCAATTCTGTTACATACGCTGACTCTTTCATGTATCGCCACACTGACTCCAAATTCATATTGTATATAAATATTTATTTCATCCGATTGTCCATAAATAACACCCATTACAGTGGCTTCATTCATATTACCAGCCTCAGACGGGCAGATCGGGATTTGTGGGACTTTTTGCCCAATCTGTCAGCACGGGCAGTACAGGGCGTGGCATAGCAGTGCACCGCCTGGCTTTCTTCCTTTTTCTAGATTTCAAAAAAGCGTAGCCAGACAAGACGGCCCGATCAAAGAGGTATTGATGCACGCATGCTTTCTATTTCAGGGGACGCGTTTACAATAGAGTCACTTATTATTACATATGACATGCAATAACCGGCACGACATGCAAAATTGATCCGATAAAACAAAAATAATAATATAAATAATAATAATAATCTGAATTAAACAATGTGAATTGTAATGTGAACATGGCCGAAGTTTTGCTTTAATTTGTTATCTGTTCAGATTTTTTTTTTGTTTACTTTATTGAGTGTCTTAACACCTGCCCAATAAGTCACCAGTCTTTTTCTCTCAATATAGGGAAATGTGTTGCAAATTTAATTTGTGAGAATCACACACACACACAGTTCGTATTTCCGGTTCAGAGATTAGATTGAAAAACACTGGTGTATACCTTTAAAATAGCTTTGCTTGCTGGAGTTTCCTCACCTATACAGACTCCCTGCATTAATAAGGATCTAACATACTTCTATTCTGTATGCTTAACCATAAACCAGTGAACTGTAACGACTTTCAGATCTCCTCCCTTCTAACCGTTGGTTTTCGCAGAATTTCCCCGAGCCTCACACACTAGCTTGTTATGACAGGGTTGCACTCCTGGCATTTATCGCAGCAGTCCTCATCCTGCGGGACGAGCAGCTGGCACAACGCTGCACGAGCGCACAGCAGCGGCTCTCTCTGCGAGTTCGCCTCAAAGCTCTGGTAGCCCTGACACACGTTCAGCTCCTCCAGGTCGAGCAGCAGGGTCACCACTTGGCTGACGGATGCAAGGCGGTCCGGGTGGCGTTCGTACACGGCGTGCGTGGGGAGCAGAGGCTGGTTCTGCACGCTGATCTGATAGAGGAAGTCCGGCTCGATCTGCAGCACCGTGTCGGCCATGGGCGAGAGTTTGGAACACTGGAAGAGCTGTAGGATCGGCCCGTTAGCCATCACGCCCACCCAGTGCGCAGGGAGAATGGTGCGCCGCAGAGAAGTCAGCAGCTCCAGCAGGGCCGAGTCCCGCACCGAGGATCTCTCGGTGGAGTCTGGAAGGCTGTAGATCTGGGAGAACAATAGGAGTCGGTCAGGCAATAATGAGACAACAGAGGCTTTGTGCTATAAGGTTTAAAAACATCAGGTCCAGTAAACACCAGAAAGAAAACACATTCTAGGACTGCCAGAGAGCCACTGCTGGAAATTCATGGCGCCACCTAGAGGCTGCCTGATTGTTTAAAATCAACTTTACTGTAAAGCACACTTAAATACACATGTTGACTTAAATATATGGAAAAATGCTAACAAAAAACACCAACTTTAATAAAAGTTCATTTCAATAATAATAATAATAATAATAATAATAAATTACACAATTGCATAAACTCTGTTAAGGTTTACTATTTAAAGAAAGATACAATAAAATGTAGTAAAATTAACACTACAAATGTTAAAATGATAAGGATTATATTCTAATAAAGTCAAAAACAACGTGTCACAAAGTGCTACCAATCTGTCAGGAAATGCTACCACCAGTAAAATTGTACTATATTTTTTTTAAAGTGCTAAGACCATTCAGAACTACAGATAGGAAACAATGAAGAGAAAGTAGCATGGACTGGTATTAAACAGTGGTGTGAAAAAGTATTTGCTCCCTTACTAATTTTTATAACTTTTTGCATATTTGTCATACTTAAATGATTGAGATCATTAAACAAATTTAATTGTTACACAAAAATAATGCAGTTTTTAAATGATGATTTCAATTATTAAGGGGAAACAAAAAATCTCTGTCCAAACCTACCTAGCCCTATGTGAATAAGTAATTGCCCCCTTAACCTAATAACTAGTTGTGCCACAATTGGCAGCAACAACCGCAATCACGCTTTTGCAATAACTGGCAACTTTCACATCGCGGAGGAATTTTGGCCCACTCTTCTTTGCAGAATTGTTTTAATTTAGCCACATTGTAGAGTTTTCGAGCATGAACTGCCTATTTAAGGTCATCTCAATTAAATTTAAGTCCCAAACTTTGACTAGACTCCAAAACCATATATATTTTCCTAACCATTCAAAGATGGACTTGCTGGTTTGTTTCAGATCATTGACCTGCTGAATAACCCAAGGGCAGTTGAATCATGAACACTGACCCTAACTGAGGGGAGTGAGGCCTGCAGTTTTTTTTTATTCTTTTGGGTTCTTTTCCAAGCTCCTGGATGAGTCTTCGTCGTGCTTTTGGAGTAATTTTGGTCACTCCATTTGTGGATAATGGCTCTCACCGTAGTTCGCTGGAGTCCCAAAGCCTTAGAAATGGCTTGGTAACCCCTTCCAGAATTGGAAAGGGTTACCAAGCCAATTGTCAATTACATTGTTTTATATCTGTTCTTGAATTTCTTCAGATTATGTTGCTTTTTAGATCTTTTAGTGTGCTTCATTTTGTCAGAAAGGTTCAATTATTTAAGTGATTTCTTGATTCAACAAGTCTGACAGTAAGCAGGCCTGTGTGTGGCAAAAAATGTAAGTTTATTCACTATATTGCAAGGGGGCAATTACTTTTTCACATAAGGCTAGGCAGGTTTGGACCGCGTTTTTACCCTCAATAAATGAAATAATTAAAAAAAAAAATTATTTTGTATTTAAATCAGGTCATCTTTCTGTAATATTCAAATTTGTTTGATGATCTGAATCATTTAAGTGCAGGAAATTAATATTTTAAATACTTTTTCATGGCGCTGTATAAATTTTTGCTACTAATAGGAATTCTGGCAGGGTAGGGAAATAATGAATTCCCTGAATAAAACATGCTAAAGTCTACAACAGCGTCTGGGTGGTTTTTCCAGGTTAATAATGACCGGGGAATTGAACTTCCATGTTCACCTCTGGCTTTACTAATATCTGAAAACTGGGACATCCCCCCCCATACACCACTGCCCCCAGTTGTCGTCTACTGGATCTGTTAATTGGCTAGTCGATATA
Source organism: Clarias gariepinus (assembly GCF_024256425.1). Lineage (NCBI taxonomy): Eukaryota > Metazoa > Chordata > Actinopteri > Siluriformes > Clariidae > Clarias > Clarias gariepinus. Next base: position 4,996,556 of record NC_071108.1, on the reverse strand, counting down.
ACCCTTAACCGTAGCATATTTCCTCGTTAATGAGAGTGGGCGTTTATCTTCTTTTAACACCCATATTCTTTCAGCTCATTAAAATCCTGTTGGAACTCTCGCACTGGTGCAGGAAAATACTGCATGCAAGGATTGTCAATATATTCAGGGTCAGTTTATCCCAATTAGGTTGCATAAATGCATTTTTTTACTCTAAGGCAGAAGTCAAATTCCTATACTTCTTGCTATTATTATTACTTTTCTATGGCTAAATATTATAATTATAATTATCATATTAAATAGGCAGCCCTATACTAGTGTGTACACACTGAAATACTAATAATTTAAATAAAAATGGAGAAATACCAATTAATTCTTATTAAATAATAAAGATCCCAATAATAATAATAATTTTAAAAAAATTATAATGCATGCATATCCACTTTTCTCCTAGTGTACTTTTTCATCTTGTGCCTCACCTCAGGCGATGTGTCCAGAGTCCCAGATTCACCCTGGCACTCAAGTTCTTGGCTCGGAGGAGCTGTGAGCAGAGCCGGAACCATTTGCTGGATAGTCGTATCAACCTCGACCAGGTTAAATCCCTGATTTCTCAGAAGATCGCTCAACCACAAGGACGTGGCGTTGCTGGAAAGAACCTCTGTGTGCTGTTGAGGCATGGATTTTCTGGGCACATCATTCAGCACCAGGGGCACGTGTGTGCCTGGCACAGCATCCAGCTGGAGTGGAACACCGTTAGGCAGGACTGAGCTCAGCAGCTGAGAACCATCAGGCAAACACGGGACAGTGTACACCAGCTCCTATAGGAACAGAGACAAAGCTCCGTTATGTGACACATTACTGTATAACCATAACAACAAAGTGGCAGAGAATTTGAAAAATGGTTTACTAATAGCCTAAGTATCCACCTTAATTAAACTTAAAAAACTAAACACTAATTAAATACATTGAGATCAGTGTGATCTCAAAAAAAGGGTTCTTACAGGGCATTGAGGAAGCTCCGTGTATTCCACCTGCATTGGCTGATGGTCCCTGCTCTGGACCATATCAAGGTCAGTGCCATTCTAAAGCATAAACACAAAGACAAAATAGTTTACATGCAAATGTTCTGGAGATCATTTGGAGCTATGATTTAATACTATTACTGAATAAATTATATCATCAGACATTTTACTGTATGCCTAAGTGCATCCCTTTTATCATCGGCCCTTCTACAACATTAAATTAATAAGCATAGTGCAAATGACTTTTCATAGCACCCGCATTGTTAAGCTTTTTTTTGAAAAAAAAAAAAAAATTGCTATCATGCTCGCATGTTGTGTGTATTTTAACTTCGAGAACCTTAAGAGTGCTAAATTACTGCACTGTGAAATGATAGTTTTGCAACCCTTTAATAACCTTTATAAAACATAATTACAGAAGATAATTTTTCTATACAGTACATAACAGTGTGACATATTTACTGCAGGAATTTAAAGATTATTATTAACAAGCTCTAAATAAAACTGCAGCCAGGAAAAAGGATTGACTTTTAAAGTAAAGACTGATAGAGAACGCGCTTCAGAGTTGCTGGGGCGATCATGTACAGAGTGGCAAATGGAATGCCGTGTCGGATAATAGCGATACACGCATACACAAGGGGCGTTCAAGTCAAACCGGGACTGCTTGGAGCCCACTGCAGCCTCTGTGAACACCTTCTTGTGAACGTTCAGCGAGTGGAACGCCTGATCCTTGAAAATCAATTTGTCGCCAACTTAAGTGTAGCAGAGGATTATATAAAGAAATAAAGCGAGTTTTTCCCTCTCATAACGGTGTCCTCTTATTCTGGACAATTAAAAGTCCTGTTTTGACTTGAACACCCCTTAAACAAGTGCATCTCAGAAATATTAAATTGTCATTCGTGATTTAAATAAATATTTTAAAATCAATACAAATGAAAAAAAAAATATGTATACACACACACACACACACACACACACACAGAGTATATATATTTTCCCCAGCAGTGAGTGGGAAGTGTGTCTAGCCTAGTAAAACACTGCCATCTATTGGACATATGGTGAACTGCAACACTAAACAAATTAAATTCCAATTAAAAATTAAGTAAAGAAAAAGAAAAAGTGCGAGTGTTAAACATTATAAGACTGTTTTTAAGAAAGCACAGGATATATTCAAATACTGCTTGAAGGCAGCCCTTTATCATAGAGCCTTGTCTGAAAACAAATGGCAGGTGAGGTGTAGCTAACCTGAAGGTAGTTGTTTGAGTAGAGCTCTTCGGACTCGTAAAAACCACTGCTGCCATCATCACACACCACAAATGGATCCTGTCGGAACAGGAGCAAGTGTGAGCATAACCAGGTCATCATCTAAGACAGTGGTTCCAAACGGGTACTTGTACGCCTGCACAACTTTTTGATGGCGCACATAAAAATTATATAAGCTCAATAAAAATATATATATAATAATAATAACAACAACAATAAAATAATAAATATGCAGTTCTGGAATATTTTCCAACTGTGACCTTGAGACTAAAATGTACTGTATTTTTTCTTAAAAGGCGGTCACTTGTGTGACTTTACAACAAATGTGGGTTCTGACCAGTTGAGAACCACTGATTTAAGGTTCCAGTAGTCATTGAAAGATAGAGAAAGTGCAATGTCAGGTCGTGTCATCTTAGTCAAACTACTTCAACTTTGAATTTATTCCCTTATCCACATTGTTCCTTCAATCCGTCACAGTTTCGCTCACCTGCTCCAGGTCACCTGCTCCGTCCTCTTCAATCTCTGGATCCAACCTCTTAACCTGTCCTTCGTCTTTGATCTGTTTATGACGGCGTGCATATTTCTTTGGCCTGCCCCTCTGTCCTTTCCTGCTCGAGCGCCTGCCTTCAGATTTGCCGTCGTCATCGTTTTCATCGTCCACGCAGTGCTTGTTGCTTCTCGAGCGATGCTTCATTTTCCGCCTCCCCCAGTGCCTGGCGTGCTTTCGGGTGCTTGGCTCGCCCTGTCCGGAGTCCACCAGGCCAACAGATCTGGCATATTTAAGTGACCCTGTCTGAGAAGGAAACTGCATTGTATATATGAAATGATGAATTTGTAATAAAAAAACAAACAAACAAACAAACAAACAAACATGAGCATTCTGAATATATATGAAATGAAATTTAAAAAACACTTTGTTGGAGGCGATTGTTGATGACGAGGTGATTACAGAGGTGGAAGTTTTTTATTTAAGAGCAAAAAACGAAGGCTTCTTTAAAGAGCCTCCACCAGCATTTGGCAGACACCCTTATACAGAGCGACTTACATTTTTATCTTATTATACAACTGAGCAGTTAAGGGTTAAAAGCCTCGCTCAATGGCCCAACAGGGACAACTCAGTGTACACGCAGTCATGATCCCTGCAACTAAATTCCCTCCAGAGTCACAATAACCGGCTGCATGATGCCTACGGCAAACAATACACATCCACACCACTTGATGTCACCTGTCCCCTGATAATGTCAGTTTCATTCAATACATTCAGACTTTTCATTCAACGTATTTAAACTTTGATTCAATATTCTTATAACTAATTGGCATCCGAAATAATTTCTGAAGCTAACTTGGGTCTTGAAAGGACGCAGCCTAAAATGATTATAAAACAGTTGTTACCTGAAGGCGAGACCGGACCTGACACTGACGGAACCGGCATTTCTGCCTCAGCTTATTTGGGCCGCCGTATCTGGTCTTATCCAGGCAAAAATCGCATTTTCCACAGTTCTCTTCACGGAGGCAGGCTTTGCACTGACCGCACATTCGCCGCTTGCGTTTCCTTGGACCATACTAAATCACAACGAAGAACGGAGAGAGCAGAATAGGACAAAATTATTGCCAAAGGACACAAACTACGCAAGGTGCTAAAAGGGAAATGAAAAGACTCACATCGTCGTCGTCGTCAGGTCCAGCGTCCGGCCCGTCGTCCTCATCATCGCTGTCCTGCTGCACTTCCTGAAATAACATATTGCCTTTTATTAGATTTACAATTTTGGTGCCAGCATTGGGGTACACGGTTAATCCCAGTTTATTTGGGTTTAGAATAACATTAAATCGGATGTTAAAAACCTCACATTCTTAATCGCCTTCTTTTCCGTTTCCTGTTGAGCCATCAATCGCAGTGACCTCTGCAAATCAGACAAAACATCAACATCGCACAATGCAAAATGTACCGCCGTCTTATCTCACGAATGTCGTTCAACACCTTATTAACATGTTATATCTTTGAAATATCCTGCAAAGATTATTCTTTCTACAAGCTGTGACACGACAGAGATCTCTAATAATTTCATAAAACTTGAAAATTTATCATGAGATTCTTTTAAAGAGTCTAGATAAGATTTGCCTCGGTGTGAAAGCGGAGCTGATGATTTCCGTTGGTACTCACAGAATGGTGGCGTCTCTTCCCTAAGGGAGGAAAGATCCGCTTTTCCTGGAAAAAAAAACAAAAAAACAACAAGGGTTATTTCTTAGCTTTTAGATTCCATGATGATCAGATCTTGCTGTTTCTTAGTATTATTTTGATCTTTGGATTACTTTAAACAACATTAGAGCCATTAAAATATACTTACAATGGAAATGTCATTTTTGGAGTTTCCCAGAATCCACCTGTCCTGGCCCACCTTAGGGAAAAAAAACACAACTAATTAAACATACATACACACACACACACACCAAAGAGAAAAACATTAAAACATCACAGCAAGGACGAGTGTGTGTGTGTGACGAAAAGCACTTTTACATAGCACCTAGGTGTGGTTTTTTTTGCGTCTCCTAGCATGCTTTTATTACATCCTTTTGGTGTGGGGTCGGTCGTTTTTTTACTTTTTGCCTAGAAAAGCTTCTTAAGCAACAGCTCTAGCTTGTGTACCGTGCGACGGATGAAGGGGAAGAAAGGGAAGAAGTGAGGCTTATAAAATGAGTAAAGGAAAATAAGTCAAGTTCTCTCTGCTCGCAATAGAAAAATACGGGAAAAGGAAGGCCGATCATTTTAGAATATTTACCTTTTTGAAGATAATGTGAGGATGTTGATTTCTCCCCGCTGTAGAGAACACAATGCATTTTTTTTTATTAAATATACTGTGCAATAGATTAATATAGTCAAAAGGAGAAATAAAACCAAATCAGAAAATATTCACACACGTCTGCATTTGGGACACAGCAGCTGCTTTCCTTTACCCATCCCAGGGTATTTACGACCACAGTTTGCACAGCCTCTGAAAAAAGAAATTAAAAATCAAATCAAAATCAAAATACGAAAGGTAGGAATAACAAACTATAAAATAAGAGGAAAAAAACGTTTTGCTAAAACAAACTGGGTTCCTGATCTTGGGGATGAATAAAGAAAGTATGTTTAAAACTGCCTTCCTTCTTCCTATTTCAACATCCATCCATCCATCCATCCGCCTCTGCCAGTCCACTTATCTCACTTCATTCAATTCATTCATTCATCCATCCATCCATCCATCTATTCATTCTCCTCTACTAGCTTGTTCTTTACATCTATCCATTCTCCTTTGCCAGTCCACTTGTTTCCCTCCCTCCCTCCCTCCATCCCTCCCTCCATCCCTCCCTCCATCCATCCATCAATCCTTAATTGCCAGGTCAATTATCATGCATCCATCCATGCATATCTTACTTTCATTCATCCATCCTCCTCTGCCAGGCCACTCATCATGCTTCCATCCATCCATCCATCTATTTTTCTCTGCCAGGCCACTTGTTTCCTCTCCCTCACTCCATCCATCCATTCTCCTGTCTCAGCCTACATATCTTTGTTCCATTCATCCATCCATCCATCCATACGTACATACATACTCTACCACCCCACTTGTTGCTCTCCCTCCCTTCCTTCCTCCCTCTCTTTCTCTCTCCATTCTCCTCTACTAGGCCACTTATCTTGCTTCCCTCCATCCATATCCATTTTTTCCCCATGCATCTATCCTCCTCTTTGGCCTGCTTACTATCCTTTTATCTTTCTTCTTGAACTGGCTCAAATACTCCATCAATGCTTCCCCCCCCCCCATTCTCTTTTACTCTTCTACTTTTCAAATCATTGTTCTAACCTGGTATTTGTTTGAACTTAATTATGCAGCCATGTTAGCGAGCAACTCTGAGCAAAAACAGCATAGCCTGCTGATCTCTTGAAGGACAATATGGCGTTAATATTACATGATTAACTAGTTGCGACATAAAGGCAGATCATCAGGTTATGCTGTAAAGTCTTAAAAAGTGCTTTTGAGAACTTTTAAGAACATTCACACACCAAATATCAGCATCAAGGTGGTGTGTGTCATGATGGGCAAAGCATGCTGCAGGTTTTACTTACTCGAGAGGAGGGAGCCCACGATCTTGCATTCCTCCATCAGGGTCCACAATAAGCTGTATGTGAGGGGGTGAATGGAGGTAGGGAGAGTCTTTCATGGCATTCTGGCCATTCGGGTAAGTAGGGAAGTCACTTTCTGGGGATTTGGTGGGACTAACAGGGGCCAGAGAGGACTGGAGCCAGGAGTGGGATACCGAGTTGGTTTGAACTGAGAGATCGTCGAGTTTGAGTGATGGTGAAGGGCTGGGCTGTTGGAGGATGGTTGGAGAGACACGGGTAAGCTCTGGGGGGCTTCTATAGGAACTGTTTAGAGGCGGAGAGGTGGAGGGTTGTATTGGGATGAGCTGAGGAGTCTGAGGGCTGAGGGGCCCGTTCTGAGGAGACATGGTTAAGGTTTCTGGGGTGCGATTCCGGGCCCGAGCGGTGGCTCTGGAGGAAAGACGGGAACGCCTGGTGCCTTCTTTCACGCGAGTTTTCCGGCGCTGGAGAAACCACAGATGGTAAAAAGGTCAATAAGAAGAAAAGAGAGCGAGTGTCATAAAGTGCAAAGAAATGTATATTTACACAAAGACATCTTTACTAGATTGCTTAAACTGTCTTATTCTCAACAAGAAAGAGAAAAGTTCCTGGATGAGACCTTGTTGTCATTTCTGCTGTAATACAGGGATTGTGATTGTATTATGAAATAATAATAAGTGATATCTAGGCCATGATTTAAAAAAAGCTCAGCTATGTTTTTAACTTAGTTACTGTATGTTTGTAACATAAACAGTTCCTGCAACCATATCCTCACCGTGTTAGCGTTGCAGCTTCCTTTAGATTACCAGGGTGAGTCAAAAATTATCCACACTCCGGTTATAGTAAGTTAACCTACATACATACAGCCAGAGTGTGGATAAGTTTCGACATTTTTGACAAATTTCCGTATTTATTTTTATGTTTCAAATGATGGAAAGGACACTCAAATTTCTAACAGGTATTGAGATGGAAATGTATTTAAGACACACTTCAGAAACAAATGCTGATTTTACAGACGCGGACATACAATCATTTAAAATGACAAATTCACCTTTCTTGGGGTAAGAGCATCCACAAAGATTCCTTCTTTATAGTCAAAGAGAGACAGGTCAACCTTGAGATGTTTGGCAAGCTGGACTTTACTTCTGATCCGCACCCCTTTGGGACTAAAAAAAAAAACAAAAAAAAAAAACAGAGACATAAGGCTTTGGAAAAGCGCTACTCATGAACTCAGCCTGTGGTTCGCCTGGTAGCCAAAATATATAGATAATATAGAATCAAACATTTTATTAGTGCTAGAAGTGGCAGCAGTCAAGTACCTCAAGTAATACGTAGCAGTTTTGCCTGCACGCCAAAAGATGACTTTGCGTTTCCAGTCATTTCCCAGGGCAGGACAATCCACCCAGAGACTGCTCGAAGACACCGACGGCCTCCCGCGCTTCCGCCTGTCATGAGGAAAGCTGAAGTTAGACTGCGTGCAATCAGTTTGCAGACCTGTACTCTAACAGTTTGACAAATGTTAGCCTGATAATTATACGAAAATACAAATACTACAGTATCCACATGTACTGTACACACATTATACAGGGTGATTCACTAGAAAGAGGCCCCGAATGCTCAGTAATAACTCTCGCTAGGATGAAGCAATCGGAACGGGACAATGTACAATGTGCTCCTCAGTATATGAAGCTTCGAACAAGCTGGGATGCCCCCGCGTCGGGGAGATAATGTAGGCGCCAGACAGCCATCGCGCTGTTTAATGCAGTGTTCCTTCTCATCAGGATGGTGGTGTACAGTAATGAGCAGCGCGTCTTTATAGTGTGTACCTATTGGGTCACCTATTCGGTTAAGCGATGTCGGAGTGAATTTAGGAAGAAATATGGTTGGATGGTTTGTAGGAAAACATCCAACGTGAACCGATGTGTCCAGGAACATTGAGCGAAAGTTATTAAAATAATATTCGGGGCCTCTTTTGAGTGCATCACTCTGTACTTTATATATATATAATTTTTTTGTAAAAGTAAAAAAAAAAAAAAAACATGGACAAACTATTTTAAAAAAAGTAACATAAAAACGACGTACGAAGCATTTCTGCTCGTTCTGCCTCTTCGCCCACTGCTCTTCTCAGTCTCTACACCTTCATCACCTTCGTCTTCACAGTCCTCCAGCGGCCCCAGCCAATCGGGAGGCGGCTCGGTCTCGGCCTCGCCCGGATCCACGTCCGTAGCGATTGATGGATCGTCATTCCCGGTTGGAAGCGTGTCGCTTACTACCGTCTCGTTCTGCCCTTTCTCCGGCTGTTCCCCGCACTCCTCCGCCGCACCTTCCATTAATCTCACGCTCTCACGCCGACGGATCTCGGCTCATAGCAGGAAGACCGAACGCCACGCGGAGTCACATCCTTATACCTTGTGACGGCTTCAGACCTCAAGATGCAGGCTGCATTTTGAATTGCTAGAAAGGGGGGAAAAAATCTAATCAAGCACATCAATAATCTATTTTTATCAATGCACAATCAAGTCCTTCACTGTTTTAGTCTAGTTGACTCGGCAAATCCTTAGCTGATAAATAAATCCTCTTTCATGGAAAGACGTTTAATTATTAACTAAATTACCAAGTTCAGAGAGCTCTTATCTTCCTCTGTATTGATGTATTAGAAACAGCATAGCTGCTACAGGATGCTGCAACATTTTTTTCTAGCATGCATTTTTGGTGTTGTTGTTATTATTATTAACAAAATAAATCAGTAAATGTGTTTAATACCTTTCAATCTAATTAAAACTAGATTATCAATAGCTGTTTACTAGAATGGTTAATCAGGCCTAATTAATAGCTAGGTTTAACATTCACATCTAGGCTAGAAAGACAGCAGCAATAAAAAATAAAATAAAAAAAAGCCTTCATTCTAAAGAGGTCTCTTTGCACGGCCTGAGGCTAGCACAACACGCTCGACTGCAATGTGACGGAGAATATTTAGAAAAGCGAGGGGGAGGAGGGGGAAAATAATAAAAAAAAACACGAGCGGTTGCCATGGCGACGGTATCCCAGAGAGCCGAGCAGAGACGTGCAGGGAGGCCAATAAAAGCGGCCAGCGTCTCGATATCTGCAACGCGGCGCAGCGCCATTACTACGGAAAATGTAAAAAGCCAGCCATGACAAACACACATTGCACCACATGCACAGGGTTTAATAAAGCTATCTGTTAAATACAGACTATATAAATAAAGTCCTCTTGTTCTGGTGAAACAATTAGCCTTGTTCACGTTAAACCCTAGCCTAATCAGGAGACGATTAAGGACACAGCCAGATTTCAGAAACACCCAATGAGCAGGAACGTACCAAATTAGCATCATGACATCGACTGTATCTGAGAGTGTGACTGAGACCGCCGTACTGCCCCAAATACGTGCAGTAAGCCTATACAGCCGCAAAACCAAAAAAATCCCAAACTATAAAACTGGAGCTGAGACTATTTAAGCATCTACTTGAATACAGGTTAACAGATCTAGAACACTTACACGCAACAAGATATTATTTTTAATTGTTAGACAATAGGAAACTGTGGTTAAAGAAGTCTATTTCAGTATTACAACTTTATCTGCGTAAATAAAGCCATTCGCTTAATAACAGGACCTGTTGGACGTTTGATCGCAGAGACCTAAATGCATAAGCTACGGTATCATGAGACCCCAATTGTAAAATGAATTTTAGGAAAATACTCGATCAAACCTCACACTGGATTAGACTGATAGTCAAACATGCTAACAATTTATCATTAATTAATAATGAATCAATAATAAAAACCATTCGCACATTTCCCCTCTCAGTGACGATCCTGATAGGACAATCTAATGTTTCCCAATACACTGATTTATTTGTAGACATGGAGGGGAAAAAATTATGAATCTATTGTGTGCCGACTGATTTGACTCCAAAATTATCTTGTTTATATCAGTTTGCATTTAAGGTAGTAATATGTTGCAGTTATGCTATAACCCTACAGGTAGCGCACTCTAAACTATTCCCATACGCAGGCAACACTGCATCCTGTGTTTTATGAGCAATTTATTTGCTACGGTTAATTTCAAATTGTAAGAAAATCTGGAAAAAGAATTTACACCAAGTACGAATATTTACAAAAGCACGACACCGACAAAAAACAAATATATAAATTGAATCTGCACAGTGGTACTGTGATGTCGTTGCAATCAGAGTTTTGTGACAGAACTCAGTGCGAAAATAACAACGGCAGAAGAGAAAGTGAATTGTAATCAGGCCGAGTCATTCCGGGGTTCACGAAAGCAAATCGCAGAGACGCGAGTCTACAAATAAGTTATTAGTGAGCGTGTAAGAAGCCTGCCTTGTATAGCTAAGCTAAGGCTAGATCACAACAGGGTTACCACTAAATGCAAAACAACTTTATCAGTTAAATAATTTTTAATCTGAACAATTCTTAGTGGCAACTAACGATTACCTTTTTTTATCGTATATTTGATGCTGACTTAATTGATATTTCCACTGACATTTATTTGTAATTGGTATTTTGCCATTTTATTGTACTAAATTTGCTTTGTGAAAACGCAGCAGGCTACAATAAATAAAGCAATATAGAAATTGCACTGACCGACCTTAGAGGTCCTGATGAGTTTCTGCAGATTTTTTTATAGCAAAATGCATTAACTAGGGTTGCACGATTTGATACAAAAAAAAACAATTGTTATTTAAACTGTAATAAACTATTAAATGTAATATATAACTATTTTGTATTTACCCTAGTGAAGTGTATTTTTCTAGTTTAACAACAAATAACTGATATCTCATTGAAAAAAATATTTGCCAAGATTTATCAACTCAAAATTATATTTGAAAAAAATTAATACAATATTTCAATTATTGACAAAAAAAAAAAAAAACCTGACTATTTGTATATTACCTGTAAAAAGTTGCAGCCTTTTGTCGTAAATAACTACTTAAGTAAATATTGCGATTTTGATGTGATTAACTGTGTAGCACTATCATGCAACAAACTGATTTAAAAAGCACTAACTCAAATGAATATGCGCAACAATCTTGAATCGATTCTTATTTAGAAGAACAAGCAATATTATCCCGATACCTAGGCTGATCTGATTTTTATTGCGATTCTGTAAGCATCACGATTTTATATAACTTTTTTTTATTTCCGATTTTGTTACAATTCTAAACAAAATTAGCAAATAATTCATTAGTTTAATAAAATAATAAAACTGAAAAACAAAAAAATTGTCAATACATGAATTGCCACATAAAAGAATTGCGATATTCAACGATTTTCTCCCTCATCGCTAATCAATATGCTAGCAGGTTGATTTTACGAATTAACAAAAGTGCTACTCCAGATTCTAAAGAAAGTTGATTTCAAAATATACAGTACACTAATAAATAGTGTACTACAAATAAAACGGTTTCAATTTTTACACATTTTAAAATAATTTACATTATGTTACCATAAACAATGTTATGCTATTTCCAATACATTATCATTTCAATAGTAAAAGAACATTCACTAGGACTTATCCAACAAATGCTGCACATAAACTAAGACTAATAAGCAATAGAATTTGTTCAAAAATAGACAAAGATTTTCAGAATCATAAAAAATTCCAACAGTTAAAAGAAAAGACTTGCATCACCTTATTTCATATTTCAAATTTGATCTAATGCTTTTTATATTTGTCAATAATGTTTATAAACATGCTCTTTTTTTGCTGCATTACACACTATATATTACATTCATTTTGCTTTAACTTACAATTGCAATAGTTATTCCAACAGCTTACACGGAAATTACTCAGATGTACTCATATGTATTTTACCTAAACTACGATTTTGCATTTTACATTGCCTTGGTTTATACAGTAGTGGCCTTAAGTATTAAGACAGCATATGCCATACATTATAGTTTTCCCTGTGCAAATACAAGCAATTTCACTAATAACCCCAAATATGATACAATTTAACTATTCTTCAAAACCTGACAAAGTTAAAAGGACGTCTGCAGCACTCCAGTAGTACTCCAGTGTCACTCAATCCATCCCTGCTCGATCGCTTACTGAAGATCATGTACAAAAGACGGTTTCTTGCCTGTTACCGATACTCTATATAACAGAACACTTGTAGAACTAAATAACCACAAATGGCAGAGCTGGCGACCAACAGTTAGTGTAATTAACAAGGGAGGAAGTAGTTTTAAATTCTTGACGGTAGTATGTAGCCAAAAGGTGAGAAGAATAAACCATGGAGGTGATGGACAGTCCTGGGAAACTTACGAGATTTAAAACTTGTGAGATTTACTATTTATTTCCACTTAGCACACTGTAGAATATAAGATAACTTCTGAGTTCCGAGAGTTGAATACCAAATAGCATAAAATGGAAAGCTAGTGATCAGAAGTTAAAGAGGGATTTAGAATTCAGCCTTGTGTTAGAAGCAAGTTAGGCGTGAACATAGCACAGACAATCCTGAAGCAATTAAAACAACTTATAATCTGTTACTAAAGAGACAAAGTGTTGTTTAAGACTAAAAGGTGCGTTTTCTTGTACTGTTGAATTTCCACCTATTTTCACCCATGCTGATGACCGACAGTTTGTGAAATTAACGATTGTCATTAATACATTGAATTTCACCTTTGTCTTCATAGTTTGGGCCACCATTCTTACATTCCTTACATTATAGATTAATGCAATTTTTTTATTGATGTTATAATAGATATTCTGATGGAAAGATATTTTCCCCCTCTCATATTAAATGTTTAGGAATTGCACAACAACATGTATGCACGGTACAAGTCTATGTAAATGTCTCCTTGGGGGAGTGCAAATAATACCTGAGGGAGTGTACACAGCTGAAGGGCTAGAGTTGATTTAGCTAGGCGACTTGCTAAGTCATGAAAGTGGGTCAACAGGACAGGCGTTGTGAAGTTTCATATTGCACTTTGCATGTTTGTTCATTGAAACAGAGGAAATATCATTTGGTATGTCAGTGCAACATTAAGATGGGAGTTCAAAATAAATGCAAAGTTATAGTTATGATCATATAAGTGGAAGGCAATAGCACGGGACTTGAAAAGTGCAAACATTTCTGAAGCACGAATCCGAGTCACGCGCGCGCTGTGCGAGTTCCTTTTAATGCTAAGATCAAAGCAGCGTGTTTTAATATGAAAGGGGTGGCAAAAGTGACGAGAGAAAGTCGTCGTTTTGTTCCAAGCGAGGCCCGAATTAAACAGGAAATCGCTGTAGTGGGAGTGAAGCTCAAAAACAGCCCCCCTCCTCCTCCTCCTCTCCCCGCTCAACACAATTCCAACTCTCCGCGCTCTGTCCTCGCGCGCCCCGCGTGCACGAAAAAAGCATCGCTTCTCCGATATCGACGTCTCGCGCTCGTTTAAGCTGGCGTACGCTCGTGCTCGCGTTTGTTTCTTCGAGCTGGTTTACGCGCGCATGCACGCGCTAAACAAAGCCATGCAAACGCAATCTCTCGGCGTCGCGAAACGTTGAAAATATGTGTAGCACCGGGGAAATGAGGAGAGAGACAGAAAGAGAGAGAGAGAGAGACATGCATGCACGGACTCTTACCGAACAACACGTCGAGCTCGCGCCGTCGTTGCCGACCGCTCCGAGTCTGTCCTTCGATTAGCGATACTTTGCGCACGCTACTGAGCATGTGCGAGCTACCGGGGGAAGTCCGACCACTACTTTCACGCAAAATGAGCAGAGGGGGAAAAAAAATTATATATCGTTCGGTCGACTGTTAACATTCATGCATTGTGTTGGGACGCATCATGATTGCACTGTGTTACATACACACCCTTACTAGTGTTGTAGTTTGCAAACACTAACAATTAATAATCACTTGTAGAATTATAACGCTTTTGCACGAACATCTCGGTTCTGATTGGTCAGAAAGTGTTGATTCATTTTCCGAGTCAGTTTCCATGATCGCAAGCTTTATATAGCAACAAATCATTCACAGAAACCCAAAAAATCAACTGATCAGAAATGTGCTGTTTAACAAAGAAACATGATGGTCGACGTGATATTTAGCTTGTGCGGAAGGAATCTCCAGTGTCGGTGCTTTTTAATGATCAACAATGCAGCATTCAATTCAAAGTTGCATTGAATTAAATTGTAATTTCTTAAATAATCAACCATACAATAAAATCATACGTAAACATAGAAGTAGCACTTCCTAACTTTAAATGAGTTCAACCGTACTGCCATGCTGCATTTACCATGCACAAATGCGTTTTTTGTGATATAGGCAGTATTGCAATTTGCGTGTTGCATAAAAACCATATACTTATATACTCAGCAAAACTATATGGGATACTATTATCTTACACTTAAGCAATATCAAACAAAAGAGGGTGCAGTTGTACTTAAAATATCAGCATGGCTGAGATGAGGCTGTAAAGTACTGATATTGAATACAACAGCACAATCTCAAGCATGATATTGCTTTTATACAATAGTTCCACAAAAACTGTTTATTATCAACATATTATGATTTGTTTGTTTATTTAACCTGTTATTTTGCTCAGCCAATACATATCCTTCCATGACTGGTGGAACTGGTTAGTTAGTTCTTACTGGTACTATGTGGCCAAAAGTGAGGAGAATAAACCATGAAGGTGGTGGTCAGTCTTATAATATGGAGGACTAAACATGACATAATTATAAATAAATAAATGTGTGAATAACTAAGTAAATATAGAAATAAATAAATGTGTGAAAAAATAAGTAAATATAGAAATACATTAATACAATAAGCAGCTTGTAAAAAATCAGCATGGCCAATAAGCTCTGAAAAATTGCTAAATATATTCCTACTTTTGTTTATTAACATATACTTAAGATTTGTTTATTTCTGAATTACCACATTTCTACATTTATTTATTTCCACATTTCTACATTTATTTATTTCTGCATTTCCACATTTCTACATTTATTTCTTTGTCGCTGTATGCTGATAAGGTGGGCGGTCCCAGCTTTAGTCGAAACCGTGATTGGTTAAATGAAGTGAGATTGTTTCGACTCAATTAGTAATGCCTTGGCTTTTAATGACTGCTGTCTGGTAACTATGTTTTTTTTTTTACAAGCTGCCACCAATCAGTTAAAGTCATTAGCCGGTGAAATTGAGAACTTCGCAGCAAATGACTACATTTTATATAGAGTTGAAAGATTGATGGACGATTTAGTTCAGCTTGATGCTGAGATGGATGTTGACCTTAACCAAACTGTGTTTGATGGTCTTCAAGAACTTCATATCCTCACGCAGAAAGAGGAAGGAAAAGTTGGGCGTCCACGGTGCGTTTTACCTCCAAATATAATTGAGGCTCATCTACCTCTGGGTAAAACACACCATGGACGCCCATCGTTCCCTTACCCTTTCTGCGTGAGGATATGAAGTTCTTGAAGACCATCAAACACAGTTTGCTTAAGGATTCCGCAGAAAGTGTGCCAACAGTCTCTCGTTGGCAGCCATTTGCATAGTTAGTTTCAGATAACTAAAAAGCACCACGCTGATTAGATCGATTGCTTCTGTCTGAGGTGCCCTGCGGCCCAATCCTGGTTTCGCCTAAGGCTGGGACCGCCTACCTTATCAGCATACAGCGACAAAGAAATGTGGAAATGCAGAAATAAATAAATGAAAAAATGTGGAAATTTAGAAATAAATCTTGAATATAGAGGAATATATTTAGCAATTTTCCAGGGCTTATTGTATTTATGTATTTCTATATTTAATTATTTATTCACACATTTATTTATTTATAATTATATCATGTTTAGTCCTCCATATTATACATGTCATGTTTCTCTTTATATTTCCACTTTAGAATAAGAGGTACATTAACTTCTCTTCTGGGGTTAAATCCCAAATAGCGTTAAATGGAAAGCGAGTTCACCAGGGTTTACAATTCCTTGTTTCATGCACCAAGTGCCCTTGACTAGGGGTTTGAGAAAAAGTTGGGATTCAGCCTTGTTTTAGAAGCTAGTTAAACAGTTCAGAATGATTTGAAAAATTTAAGGAGACTAAATGTTGTTTAACGTGACGTAACATTATCAGATGTGATTTTATTACTTAAAGTGCTTCCGTGACTGAATGTGCGTTTTGGCAGGCAGCTGCTCTGCCCTCTTTTAAGTACCGTAAACCGCACTAACCTACCTGTAATTACCAATTATTAGAACACATGTGACATGAAGTTATGCATATAGGTAAAATTCCCAGTGCTGTTATCATCTATTATCACCATTTGTGCCATGCCTCTCGACAATTCAGATTACTCAAGCAGAACTAACTGTTAAAAAATGTACTTTAATCTTTTGTTTCACTTCCAAATCAATGTATCTTCTTTGCCTCATGCTGCTACTATGACTAGCACTGGTGTTGTTAAATTTGTCAGCCATGATGCAATTCACAGTAAGATTTGTGGGAAACAAACTTATGGACCCAGAAACATATATGCAGTCAAGCTTTTTCCAAACAGACATTATGCAGCATATGACTGCATGTAAGAATTTACTTTACTAGATCAGTTAACGTACATATCATTCAAGCATAAAAAAGCATGACAACTTAAGGCATGAACTAGTGAAAGGTGCAGATGATGACAGATGATCAGGCCAGTGATTATTATACTGGTGATGCTGAATGCTGAGTGGTTGGAACAGATGAGAGGGGAAATAAGGCTGCTGTTGAGGTTACAAAAACAATCAGTTTTTAAATTCCATCTTTATGCACTTTAAATCTTGTCATAGTAAAACATTTGTTCCCAATTCCAAATTTAACCTACATAATTTATTTTAATATGATGAAATGACAGAAAATGACTATACAGTACATCACTTATCACAGTTAGGTTTACTGGCTGGGTTTGTTGCTAGTGAAACACAAACATGTAGGTGTCATTGTTGTTTTACTACTCTGCATGCTGAACATGCCCCAAGGTGGAGAATTATTTCATTTATAAAAAGCAAGTCAAACACAGCATTGGGTTTTCCCTGAAGAGACAAGTCCTTAGAGCAGAAGAGTTTAAACATTTCGGTGTAATATGTGGCTTATTAGGAAAGAACGGTTTACAGTTGCTATGACATGCAATTACAAGACATTACCTGTTATGTGCATATTCTACAACATAAAATGCAACTATAAATAGATAAAAAGCACAACTCACTAATTTATTTATCAAAATTTATGACAATTAAAATGTATTAAATTGTAATCATGGGATAAGAGACTTCAATATTGTGAGACCTCAATATTGTACTGCTACTGAGAGTCATAATTGTAACACTGTTTCAAAATGAACCATAGTAGATTATTTCCAATTACAGGTCAAAATTGGTAAGTATCTTTGGTAATAGCATTTTTTCTGTGCATGTCTTTATTTACATTAAAAAAATAACTAAAATCCCAATTTGTGGTAAAAAACAAACAAATAAATCTAACGTTCCCGATTTTATGAAATACACTCTCTCATCATCTATACCACTTTCTTTTGTTTACAGGGTCACAGGGGGGCCTGGAGCCTATCCCAGGAGACTTATTGCATAAACAGGGTGCAATGCATCGCATTCACATTCTACAGATACTTTGGGAACGTTAATTAGCCTATTCTGCATGTCTTTGGACGGTGGGAAGAAGCCGTAGTACCAAGAGGAAATCCACCAAGCACGGGGAGAACATGCACATAGAAAAATAACACAGTTTATTAACAAATTGTGTAATAGACAATCAGTATTAAATAATTGGGATGCAGCATAGACCTCACTAATATTTTTATTCCATCAGACATTTTCTGCAAATCATGTGCTCATGCATTGTTAAATCTGTTTAATTTGTTTAAAACTATTAATCAGGGTTGAAATATTTCTCAGAGTTGCTGCAAAACATTTGTGTTGCTTTTTCAAATTCAGTTCATGGAGGCCTTGGAGACTAGGTTGTCTTACACATGATTCCTGACCCTCTTGTTGTGTTTGACTCCGACATTTTGCTTTCGTTCCTGATCCGCAGCTTTCTGGATTAGAGCTCTATTTTTGGAAATTGGTAGCCGCATGTAATCGCGTCATTACGGTAACAGGCAAACGGACGCCTTTCGCGACTTTTACGCTAATTACGATAGATGCTTTTTTGGGGGGAGGAAATCTTTGAATAATTAATGAGTGCGTGTGCAGTTATCCAATCACAGAGCAGGAAATGGCTGAGACTCGGTGTCGCTGTAATGGCGGACCTTCACCATGGAAACAACATGAAGACACCAAGAGTCGCTAATAGCATCTTAGCACATTTTCATAAACACTGCTCAAATATAGCTATTTAGTTAGTTCAAAACGTGAAAACAAAATCTATTTACATGTACTAACTCTAATAAGTTATAGAAAAAAAATGTACGTGCCTAATAATAAATAATAAATTGGACCAAAATTTAAAATGATCTATCTATACTAGATCTGTGCCTGTGTGTCTATCTGTCTGTCAATCCCAGTAGGATTAGGTCACAAGTTGCTTATACAAGCATGTTATTTTATTCAGTACAATAAATATGAATATATTGCCAGGGGTTCACAGTAATAAAGTAAATCCAACAGTAAACACTTATGGCTGCACAGTGGCTTAGTGATTAGCACTGTGGCCTCACATGTCGAGGGTTCGATTCCCACCTTGTGCATGGAGTTTGCATAGGCTAATTGATGTTCCCAAATTGCCCATTGTATGTGAATGAGCATGTAAGTATGTGTGTGTGCCCTGCGATGGATTGGCACCCTGTCTAGGGAGTACCCTGCCTCGTGCCCTAAGTCTTCTGGGATTGGCTCAAGGCCCCCCGTGACCGGTATAGACGATGAGTGAGAGACATTTATCGCCTGTAAAGTTTTAAAGTTTCATAGTTAAATAAATTATTATGCTCATATATAGCAACTTGGAACCTAATCCTATGTCACCTCGCACCTCCAGGATTGTGGGTTCTTCACATGCTTGGTGAGTTTCCCTAGTGTATTCAGGGTTTTCTCCACTGAGTCCAAAGGCATGCATTGTCAGCTGATTGGTGTTTCCAAATTGCCCATGTGCTTGTCTTATGCCCTGAGTTCTCTGGGATAGGCTCCATGACCCTACACAGGATAAGTGGTTTAAAAAGATCTCAATGGATTTTTTTTTTTCAAATATATTTTTTTAAAGATACAGAAAAATATTTTACATTTACAAAAATTATGTGTAAACATACCGGCAACTTTACAAGCATTGTTTAAGAAAAATGATTTATGGCATAACAAATTCTTGCAGAACCTATTAGAGCTTGAGACTCCTTAGATAAAATGCAAAATAAATATCACCAAAACCTCACCATATCAATGATTACACAGGTGTTTTTACTGGTTCATGTTGACAGGCTCCAGTCCTTGTTCAATATATAACTACAGAAATTAAATTTAAAAAGCACATTTATAAGCCTATAAACCTTATGTATACATGTACATGTATACCAAGAATAACAGAAAATGTCAACACTTTCTGATCCATCAGAATTGAAAATTTTACATTATTCAAAAAATAAATTGGGTTGCATCATGGTAAAAAAAACGTATCTTGATTTTTTTCCCCCCTTCACAGGATACACGGTCTGGAAAGTGAATGAATGATTTTTCTGCCTACTCATTAAGAGCACTATCTATTAACGTCAGCTTAAATTTCTACCACTATTGCAGAGCTGTTTAATGATTAAACATCATTTGGATATCCAACAGGAAAAGCATGGCTTGGGAGCTGTTCTTCTGTAATGTGACGGGCAAAAGAAATCAAACTCTGAAATGAATAATGAAAGTTTATTTCCATGAATTAAATGTATCAGCCATTGTTACACAATGATACACAATTCTTTATTGTTTAAACAAGAAAAGCACCAATAATTGTTTTTAATAAGTATGCCTAGAATTAAAAATGGTAAAACAGTATCATGATGACTAATTAAATGATATCTATGGACACACAGAACAACTTTATATAGCTTATATAGAGCACTCGTAACACTTCACATAACTCCTAATATATCTTTATTATAGTGTCATCATCTAACACTCATATTAATAGTATTAAGTTGTTAATTATTCATATATTTTAATGAAACATGCTTTTTTTCTAAGAATTTTTAGAACAAACATCAGATGGTATAAAAGAAATTCTTGGCTGGCTATCTGTCTTTGCTGGAGCGTAGGTCTGTGGAATGTGGGTCGTGTTGAATCGTCTGATGTAGCATAAGAGCCAGGAGACCCGCGCGATTCGTCATCGCTATTCGGACGTTGCGCTCCTGTTCAAACAACTCGTCCAACTTGTACCACTGGAACGCAGAGACAGAAAGGAAAGAAAGAGCGAGAGAGAGAGTTCAAAACACACTAATTTGTAAATAAACAGTAAGACTATTATAGATTTACAGCACTATGGATTAGGCAAAACAAAGATACAACTAACCACTCGCACTCTCTCCAGGTCCACCTCGGCCCGACGCAGTTTCTCCCAGCAGTAGTGTTTGTTGCACTTGCGCTTTGACACTCGGCAGTACTCGCCCGTGGGCTCGAAGACGTCACGCACCAAAGGACATCCGCACACCTCATCTGCTGGAACCTACAAACAGCAATTCCACAATTAAGCTGGATTATAACGACTGGGTTATAACTGGTGTTAGAACCTTTTTCAATAGCCTAAGTGTTTTAGCCTATAAGTTTGGATGAATCACTTATGAAAGCTGTATGAAATCCCACCTTTGGGTCACGGGAATGCTCAGGACAGAGAACCTGAAGCCTTTTACAGTACGTTTTGCTTTGAGGATTGTATACATCACAGAACAGCCTTGTTGCACTAGGGGGAAATAAAAGAAAAACAATGATCAAACAGTTTCATTTAATTTTACATTAAGTTTGTTTTAATTTTACGGATGCTCCTGGGGTTACGGCCCGATATTACCAACATATCATGAGTTAACAAACATACACAAGTTGTACTGGATACACAAACCTGGGATGAGATCAAAACAAAATAGGAAATTCAATGTGTAGTATCTGTTGAATGTATTTTGATTTTGAACGATCAAACTGTTGAAAAAAATTTAAGTCCAACCATTACGATCTGTGGACAACCTGTCAACCTGTATTTGGTGTTTGCTTTTTTTTTTTTATACTAAGGATGTTTAAGTCAAACCAGGACTTTTGATTGTGCAGAATAACAAAACACAGTTAAGATAATAAAAACTACCTTTATTTTCTCTATATAATCCTCTGCTACACTAATGCACTTATCCCCGGGTGTCACTAGTGCTTGGATTCCATCAAGTTAGACAGTTCTCTCTGTACCAGTGTTTTAGACGTGAAGGATAGACATCGCTGTGGTCGGACTGGCTGCTTGGTGTCTGAAACCCTGGGTCATGACTGTACGGGGTACCTTGAACACCTCTAGCACTTGCAAAATTGACTATATTTTAGTGTAAAAAAAAAATTAGGGTGGAAGTAGTATATTCCATTAATATAAAGCTAACTACTTACCCCTCTATGCGTGTGGGATACATAGAGCCAAATGATGTCTGACTCTCGTACTGGTTTAAGACAAGAAGAATACGTTTTTAATATTGTGTCAAAATTTTAATAATATTCACAGAATTATACTTCATTATACATTACAACAACAACAATAATAATAATAATAAAAATAATTCAACCCACCTTGGAATAACACCTCTCCATATGACGCAGTGCCACCTTGGGGTTGACAGGGTGACTGCAGGAGACGCAGAAAATCTGAAGGTCTGTGTCATCATCTCCTTCGTTTACCTGTAGGGGGCGAGTGCTTGATCTTAGAGCAGCTGAGAGATACTGATGGATCATAAACACATCAGCAGGACACACTGACACGTTTAAAAGTTTGATGCAATACCAGAGAACAAAAGAATTTACTGACTATAGATGTAGCCATATAGCAAGTTTGTTACCTTTCAAAACGTTTTCCATCATCGAGATGTACGAGTCAATATAGGCCTGTGGTAACCATAGCGATGCCATCTTACCTCTTCGTCATGTTGCACGACTTGTTGTTTTGCTTTAGCGATGATGCCCTCCAGCTCATGGAAACGTTTTTCCATGTCCGTGAGCCGTGTCCGGGCTAACTGCTGCTCGCGCCGGATTCGCTCCAGAAGCTTCCTTCCCTGCTCCTCGGCGATGCAGGGGCTCTGCTGCCACTGCTGGATACGCTGAGGGAGGATCTCATAGATCCGGCTGATGGTGTGAGAAGGTAAGAAAAAAAAAAAAAGTATTATAAGACATATTTATAATTAGATTTTTCAAACCCACAGCACACAAGAGAGACGCAGCACTCAAAAAGAGGCCTTACTTGGCGGCGAGCTTCATGCCGCAGTCATCAGAGCAGTACTTGGAGTTGGGACGCGCCGCTTCAACGCAGCTTGGCCCGAGGCACTGTCTGACTTCCCCGCTGTCTCGAGCTTCTGTCCTCTCGCTGTGCCTCACCTTGTCCCTGTGTTTCTGCTTCGGTTTGTGTTTACGTGGCTTGGTCTCCTCTTTCTGACAAAAGATACAAGGGAAAATTATCAAAAAAAGGGGAAAAGTAAAGCAACATTCGGCCCATACAACATAAAATCAATTCTCATTCTTGAACCTGATTTTTGATTTTCCATAAAAGCAGCTCTAACAGTAGTGCCACATACAAGGTTTATGTTAATAACTCTTCTAATACGTATTATCATTTCTATATTAACACCTTACAAGGTGTTCGTTTTGTATAAGCAGACTATAACTGGTAAGGGATAACTTGGAGATGGTCAACTGTTTAAATTTAACTATAAAGAGATAATTCAGACAGAACTCAAAGATCAAGAAATATAATTTTTATATTTAACTGCTCATAACATTAAACATTTAGATTTCACATATGGTGCAGGTTAAACTTCCGGCAGATATCTGCAAATTACTGCAAAAGTTTTATTAAATTCTGTCCAGCATTTGCTTTAAGACGCGCCGACAGTATAAAGCATGCGCAGTATGTTGTCAAAACTTGCGATTTATCATTCGGCACTTAACTGCTTATAATTTTCCTAATATTCAACGTTCTGATTTCATTTATGACGCAGGTTTAATTTGAGGCAAATACCTAAGGGCCGAAAAATCTGACTGGACAGACATACAGACACAAAAGACGTATGAGATGTAAAAAATATCATTGAAAGAGCGAGTTCTGATCGACGTAGGGACAAAACCCTTTCTTTTATCTATATAAAAAAATAGCCATGGTTCCCAACCTTAGGTACA
The DNA here is from genome assembly GCF_024256425.1 of Clarias gariepinus. Taxonomy (NCBI): domain Eukaryota; kingdom Metazoa; phylum Chordata; class Actinopteri; order Siluriformes; family Clariidae; genus Clarias; species Clarias gariepinus. The sequence goes on along the minus strand of NC_071108.1, from coordinate 4,972,842 downwards.
TCCTCAAGGAGCCTTTGCACTGATGCTGTGAGAGTGTCTGAATTAGCCATGGTTCACAGACTGAAACATCTTCGTCAGGGTAAAGGAAGACGCCTAAAGAAGTGAAGTGAAGACAGAGCCCTGTATAAACAGGCCAGGAACTCACTGATAAAGGAGATTAAAGTAGCTAAAAGAAGCTATACTGGAAAGCTGGTTTTAGCTAATGACCCTACATCAGTATGGAGAGGCCTGCAGGACATTACAAACCCCTCCCCGCTGACGCAAACAAAAGCCTGGCTGATGACTTCAACAGCTTCAATTGCAGGTTTGAGAAGAACACCATCACACCTCTCACCCACCCCATCCCAGCCTAGCCTAGCCCAGATCACACCTCTGATAACCCCGCTATCACGTCACTCCAACACCCAAGCTCCCCTCACAATCTGTGAAAAGGAGATGAAACAAGACAGAAGATAATAAAAAGCACCCAGCCCAGACACACGGTGTCTCCGGCTCCTATCTCAAAGCATGTTTCCACCAACTGGCTCCGATCTTATACATATATCTGATAACAGATCACTACAGCTGTGCCTTAAACAATCCACAATCTTTAATCATCACAGTCCCTAAGAAACCCTCCATCACGGGTCTGAATGACTACAAGCCTATAGATCTAACATCTGTGGACACGATGTCCTTTAAACCAGTGGTCCGCAAACACCAGGCCAGGGATGACTTAGTACAGGGCCGCAAGAATAACAAAAATATACACATCTGATTTTATTTCCATTTAGAGAAATGATCAGATCGTCTCCCATTCATGTCCGTCTGCAACATGCGATTCACAACTGGCTCAGGTCCCAGCTGTGAAACTCCTGAAATTCGCAGACGACATTATACTCATTCAGAGCAACATTTCTGCAGATCAGCAAGAGGTGGACGTTGTGTCGTGGACATCTGGTGCTCTGGTTCAGTCTGAACAACCTGGAGCTGAACACGATCAAAACTGTGGACTTTAGGGAGACAGCCTTCAACACAACTCCACAACATCCAACAAACCTGTGGTCAAGTTCAAGTTTTTAGGAACTACCATTTCCCACGACCAGAAATGGGAACGCAACATCAACTCCTTCCTCAAAAAGGCCCAGCAGAGAATGTACTTTCTGCGCCAACTGAGGAAGTACGGTCTGCCTTAAGAGCTGCTGAAAAACAGTTCATCGAGTCTGTCCTGTGCACATCCATCACTGTCTGCTTATATATATTGTAGCACCCCTGCCCACTCTCCATGACTTTGTACTCTACAAGACCCAGGAAATTGTCAGGAAAGAATCTCTACAAACACCTCACACCCAGGACACAACCTTTTTTCACCTCAGAGACAGGATCAGTTTCATCCGTCATGAACAGTTGAACTTGACTATATGCCACCTGCTGTTAAAAGCACCAACATGCCTTTTTTTTCTTAATTAAAGCTAAATTCCTGTCTAAAACACCTGTCTGTTAATTATTGTTATTTGCACAAATCAAACATCCAGTACTGTACTGTACATTGTGTTTAAGCACCACCATGCTTTTTTTTTGTTTTGTTTTTTTAACCCGATTTTCTCTTTCTTTTAATGTGGAAGCACGAAGTACCTCTCATCCCTCCCCACTGAGACTTCCGGCTGTGAGAGGTTACAGCATTACCTGAGAACCGAACCAGCAATCTCTGGATGACTGGGTGAGCACTTCACTACTGCGCCACTTGGGGGCTGTGTGTGCACATATAAAGTTTTTTTTTTATTTTGTGTTTAAGTGTAGTGACTGATCTTTAGTAACTGTACTGCAACATCGACCTCGGTTAAAGAAATAGGCTGAAAAGGCTGTAGCAGGGTGGGAGATGAATCTGTTTAAGGACAACGCAAAGTCACATTTCCTCAAAAATTTCCTCAAAATCCTTAAAAGGAAGCAACAGCAAGTTTCATTAAAGAGGTTCCCTGTTAAAGAAGTTTCCCGACAGAGCAATGATTCCATTAGTGTGTGTAAAAGTTGCCTTAAACAGTAGCCTCCTCTTCTCTCTCGTCTTACTTCGGCTAGGATTCTTTTTAAAGGTAAATTTCAGGTGAATTTCTTTTTTTTAATTTATATTCTCTATTAATTATTTTTATATTATTATTTTTGGGTTGTGAAACAAATCATCAGAGTTTCGATTATTCCTTATGGGGGGAAAAATCGCTTTGATGTACGAGTGCTTTGATACACAAGCACGCTTCTGGAAAAACTGCTCGCAATTCAAGGTTTAACTGGACTTGCTATTTTGCACTATTTATTATAGTATATGTGACGCACACACGGCAACTTGCCCTACCTTGCCCTCTATCATACCCAACCCCCACCTCCTGTTTTTATTCAATCTATACAATTACTGAATGTTGTGTAATTTTTGTGTGTAGTGTTTTGTCCACAGCAAATGTAAAGTGTTTCATTGTCCAAAGCAAATGTACAGTGTTGGTCTGTACTCTGAGACCCACAAACGGAATCAAATTCCTTATACTGTATGTGTGAACATACTTGGCGGTTAAAACCGGATTTTGGGAAATTCAGCTTTAGAAGGGGGCTCCAGGGGGGAAAAAAACTGCCAAAACAATTGATTTATAGTTTTTTTGTTTTTCCCGTTTTGCATTTTTCTACCTACAGCTCCTAACTTCGCCTATAATAGTGATCTTTCTAACCAACCTTTTTCTCAGACCGCTTCTCTCTTCGCTTCACGTGCTTGACCTTCACGGCTCGCTTTCGCACGGTGGAATCAACAAACGGACCGTCTTCTTCATCGCTGTTCCATCCCTGATAGAGAAAATTGACACGTCATTCATGACCTCACATAAATCATTCATGACCTCACACAAACCTTTAGAACTGCTATATAATTCTAAATACACGTCCTGGAAAGTGTCTGGGGTTTGCGGCGCATTGCTTTGGAAAGATATACTGTACAGACATACCGTGAATAAAGAAAGAATGTAAGAGTCACTTCATTCAAGTGCCTAGAATTTGGACTCGACATACGTATTCGGAGTATTTGCCGGCACAGTACTGCTGGTAGAGCTCCATCTCGTTCTCGCTATAATCGTCCGATAGGCCGTAGTCAGGCTGGTAGGGGTCGAGGGCTTTGGACATGGAGAATTCTTCGTCCTTCACACGCAGCATTTTCTACACGCACACACAGACAGCAAAGGCACCACGGCAGAGGAGATAAGTCAAGAATGAATCCATAAAGATCAACGTCTCTGACTGCCTGCTGGATTGTATGATATATCTTTCATGTCATCAGCAGCTTGCTTTAGAAATATTTCCATTTTTAGTTTAAAATCCTCAAAGACTGTTTCTGTTCTGTACAAATCAGCAACCAGCAGTAAAAACAACATTATTTTGGCAGAAATACTTACACTCCTCTCACTACACTTACACAAGGTTGAAATCTGAGATGTGGTGTTAAACCGGTTTCTTTCCTACACAACGTGATTTCTTTTTTCAGCTTTATTGCTCGAATTCAAACCACAAAGACAAAAAGTGTGTGTGTGCTTTAAAAAAAAAAAAGAGAGAGAGAGAGAGAGAGAGAGAGAGAGACTCACCCGGGCGCGCACTTCACACTGCCTGAGCCTGCACTTCTGCCTGATCTTGTTAGGCCCGCCAAACTTCTTCATGTCCAAGCAGAAGTCACACTGAGCGCAGTCCTCTGTTCGCATACAGGGCTCACACTCCCCACACATCCGTGCAGAGCGCTTAATCTGCGAACGCATAAAAGAAACCTTTTTTTTTTTTTTTTTGCAATACTCTACAATTGTGTATATATGGTAAAAGACTATAATTTGTGTAAGTGTCATTTTTTTTTACCCGTGACCCACGTCGACGATCGTTCTTAAAATCGGGCGTGTCGTGCTCGAGCTGACTCTCCATGTCGTGACCTAGGATAAAGGGTCAACCTTGCTGAGCATAAACAATAATTTCAGGTAAAAATGAATAAATAAATCCATCAATGATGTGAAAGTCGAAAACGAGTTCCATTAACAGATACTCACCCCGACATTTTTCACAGTACCACACCCGAATGGATTTCGCCATCTTCTCAGATATATTAATGCAGTCTCCATGAAACCACTCGTTGCAGCTGTCGCAGCCGCTGTATGAGACGAGAGCGAATCGTAAAATAATGCATTACGCATTCTGCTGCAATGTATCAGTATTGAAACCAATAAATGTCCTAAAAATGGTGGATTGGTACCAGATCAGATGTCAGATTGATCCTTTGGGGTAATTTACCCTTTTTGACCCAACGTCAGGCTTCATAATAGTAGAAACTGTGATTTATTGATAGATCTGATTTCCTCAACAAAATGTATATTTAAAATAAAAATGCTGCTGATTAAGATCTCTGTATCCAGGTGAAATGAATTTAAAACCTGCGCAAAGTTTGTATTCCTTTGGGAGCATTAGTAACTCAGTAGTATGTTTCCTGAAGGTCATGTGGAAGGCCCGGGTTTGAGTTCCACCCAATGCCCAAACCCCAGCCACTAGATACAGTGGGAGTCTCGAGCCCTGATAAATTGGGAGGGTTGCACCAGGAAAGGCATCCGGCGTAAAACCTGTGCCAAGTTGTGTGTGCGCGTGTCTGACAGTCAGCTGTGGCGACCCCTTGACGGGATCAGCTGAAAGACTAAAAACAACAAGACGACCTCTTACATCATGAAGCAGTTGATGTCTGGTTTGCGACAGATGCAGTACACTGGAGCGTTGGCCTGGCTCATGCTCATCTCCGGCCCTGAGTGCGGCTCAAACTCTGAAGTTTCACTGTCCTGGTGGAAGAAAAGTTAAGGGAAAAGTTAAAGAAATGGAAATTTCCATTAACAAAAAAAAGTGACACTGCATGGGTGAGAGTGGAAGTGGATTACCAACTGCAAAGAAAAGAATTAAATGAAGTTAAACTTATTAATTTCGATTGCAATTAGTTTTAGACGCAAAATGACATCAGAAGGTATAATAATTTTAAAATGTTGTTCAGATGCCTTGTTGGTGTTTTGTGGAATGATTAATGTGACACATACACACAGTATCGTATTGTAAATACTCGATAGTTCTGCTAAGTTTTAAACACATGTCAGGTATGAACCAGTGATATATAAATAAACATTTTATCGTTCTTGTCTTTATCTTTTGCAGAAATTCCACAGCTGCAGAATTCTGGCTTATTTTATTTATAATCTACGGCGGCTGCAGATCGGGTCCAATAACAAACCCGTTTACTCACCATTTCTATTTGGTGAAAGTTTAAAATCCGAGGTCAAACACAAAATTGAGTTTTAAAAACAGCTAAAATCCAATGTTAGGTTCTTAGAAGAGGTTTTATGGATTATCTGATTCATTTAGGCCTTAATCGCAAATGTTTACACAGCAGTTCGCTAAGAAAAACACTCATATACTTCCGCTTCCGGGTTGCGTCTCCTTCCTCTCGGTCGTCCACGGTGATACTCGATGATGCATCAGCGTCAGTACCGCCACCTAATGGATGCACTATAAATTTATTCATTCATTCATTTGTTATCTATACCGCTTATACTGGGTTTGGGCCTGGAGACTTAGGACATGTATTGGGGCATAAACCCCTGGACAGGTTGCTAAACCATCACAGGCACACAAACACACACACACAGAGGAAGCAAATTGGTATCATAATAATTTGAATATTATAAGCCTTTGAAAAACACGTTTTTAAAACTTTATCACTGTTAAATAGTCAGTTTTTAAATGTAAATACTACTGAAAAATATTTGACTTTGAAAAGCAACATCTGTGCACTGAACTTCACATCCACATGTGCCGCCTGCATTATTCCGTGATTTTAGTTTTAGGGTTTTCATTATTTGCTTTTTTCCACTATTGTGTCATTATTTTATTTTCATTCTAACTAAATTTTAAAGACACATTAAATCATTTTAACCTAAACCGGCTTCACTTATTTCATAAAATCAAAACACAGCCACTACCACTAATAATAATAATAAAAAATAATAATAATTAACAAGAAGGAGAAAAGTTGCTTTCTCAGAGGCAAGTCTATCCCTGTGTCCACTGAAAGAAACACCTCAGTAAAAGTGACTGAAAAACTATCAAAGTACAAAGACTTCGAAATCGAGAACAAAATAATGTGGGAAATGAAAGCCATGACAATACCTATACCGTATAACTATGTCAATAACTACACCGACCAGACCCGGGTAACATCAAAATTCAAGAACTTAAGATGATTACAATACTTGCAACATCTCACATCCTAAGAAAGGCCCTTTCCATCAATAAGACTTCTACCTCATTCTAACACTAGACCTATCATTATGTACTGTAGTAATATTGCAGGAAGTTAAAAGAAATAATAATAACAATAACTAACAATAATAATAATAATAATAGATTTATGTGTACAAAACTTGGCTCATGGTTATTAAACTTGTATTTTAATACACATACTCTAATATGTTAATACACACACTTTGTATATTTTATCGGACTACCTTTTGATTTGATTACATTCAGGCATCCTTTTGATTGCCTTAGCTTATGCAATGTTACAACATTTATTTCTCTCCATGATCATCTATTGATGAAGGGAAGAGACGAACCGTTGTGTCTTCTTCAGCTCATTGCTAAGATTTAGATGTGGACTCTGTGGCGGCCGATCCATGTGTAAAAATGACATCCCTGAGCCACTCTTTCACAAATTAAGCGGGTATCCATTGTTAGAAAACTGTCATTCAATACATTCAGGTCATCAGCTAACTTCATTTTATTGCCACATAGTGTTGCTGAGCCTAGACCTAACTGAAGCAACCCCAGATCATAATAGTGTCTCTACAGGCTTTTAGAGCATGACAGGTGCATTGCTTCATCTGCATCTCTTCTTACCCCGATGTGCTGGAGCATCGCTCTGCAACAGGACACAACAAACCAAATGACCTTTTTTTATTGCTCCGAAGTCCATTCTTTATGCTCGACTTTTTTTATACTTTTTTTCATTAATAAGTGATTTTCTTAAGGCTACACAGCTGTTTAGTCCCAGTCCCTTGAGTTCCCTTGGTGTTGTGCGTGTGGAAATGTTCTAACTTTCACTATTAAACATAGCTGTGAGTTTTACTGTTGTTGTTTTTTTTACTATTTGATTTTATTAAACATTTAAATGAATTCACGATCAGTCAGGATGTTTTTCCAACCACATTTCTTCCTTGAAGATATCGGTTCACCACTATCCTTCCAGATTTTAATAATGCATTCATTATTTCCTGAGTTTAAGCAATCTCTTTAGTTGTTTTCTTTGCTTGATGCAGGACAATAATTTAAATTTTTGGAAACAGAGTAACATCTTTGTCATGACCACAGGATATCTCTTCTGACACGATTGTTTAGGAAATCAAACGCTACTCACTGCATTAGTTAGAGTTAAATAACTGAAACATATGAATCACTGCAGTAGTTATATAATTGGAAGGCTCTTAACTATTTGCACACTATCCTGGAGGCGACTGTTTTACACCTGCAGCGTATAATCCAAAAATGACTTTATTTCTAACTATCAGTCTGCACTACGTAAAAAAAACCCTAATAAAACATTTAACTTAATGATCTCATCATGCTTCATTTGTTTTTTTTAAAGGACAGTTTAATCTGTTATTTAAGGACATCAAGCTGAAGACAAGGTCTGGTCTTTATAAAATTTAGCTGCACCATAAAATTAAACATCTTTCTCTCTCTTCGCTGCCAAGTTGTAGCATTGCCAAATCCTAGTTTTGTTTTTTCAGTTTTGACAAATTGCAGGCATAAATTAAAACTAAACACTCCGTTCTAAATAATGAAACACACAGGCACATTCGTTCCAAACATCTCCTAATGATGTTTGCACAATAAAGCAACTCATTACAGCAAGAACCCGTAAAATGTTCTTCTTTTTTTCCCCCCGAACAGCTGCTCTCGTTCACAGCCGTCACTTTGACTCAGGAAAATATTCAAATAGCACATAACACCAAGAGCTGATTTGCAAATAAAAATCTGACATTTAAACCAAAGATACTGAAACGTTCAGGCTTTAACAAAGCATTCGTTAGCAAGAAGGATGTCTAGTTATAGTCACCCTTCATTACAAAAAAATAAACAGATAAAGAAAATAATCCTTTCATACTGGAACTAATCAAAACTATTACAGAAGATGATTTCTGATCATCATGAAGGTTTTATTCCACTCTTCCTCGTGTCTTCTTAGAGATCTTTATTTTAGACATTCCTTAAGTGCAGCAATAATTTCCTCCAAAATGCTATTTCTGTTCTCTTTTGTAACCTGTGAGATTAAACAAAAAAATCAAGTTAATCAAGTTAATGAAAATTAATTTATTCATAAAATACATATTATAAGTAAACAAGATATTCATCAAAGCATCAAAGCAATTACTAGTAATTTTAGTGTAAATATAGTAATAGTAATATATACCCATCTTATTATTATTGTCAGTGCAGAATATATTTTTTCAGTAGAGTGAAATTAACACTTTGGCTTGGGAAAGGAACTGCACGCAATTACCATAAAGACCTTGACGTCCTTCCTCGCTCGGATCTCCTCCACTAACCCCAGGGGTTTTCCTTTAGGAAGGGGGATCGTTCCCAGGATGGTGTAGTCCTTGCTGTCCAGAGTCTGTCTCACCGCTCGGATAAAAGCCTGACTGAAGAGCTCCATCTTCCCAATCTCATCTATAACGAACACCTTCCTGCTTTCATCGCTTGCCTGTGAAGAACAACGCAGGTAGGACTTGCAAATCAACCGACAGCTCCCAAGTGAAATTAAAAAGACAGGCAGAGGAGATTTATTTAGCTGTCTGCAAGTGTGTGTGTGTGTGTGTGTGTGTGTGTGTCAGTAAATCAGTTCTTTCCTCCAAGACAAAGCAGAATACCATGGTTTGGGTTTCTATTACCAGGCGACCCACACTGTAGTGATTTATACTTCACATTCTAGGTTCCAAGGACTGAAAATGTAATTTGTATGAAAATGAGCTCTCAGCACAATGAAATATAGTACTTTTATTTATGAAGGTGTATTTGAAACAGGGTAGGAAAAAGTCTTTCTTTTTTTTTTTTTTACTTACATTTCGAAAAAGCGGCAGTGCGAGACTCTCAAACGAGGACAGATCAACCACATACTGACCCACAGTATATTCACGTCTGCCAGATGGGGCTGTAGCTCTAACGTTAAAAATGGACAAAGCTAATTAGTACTATTCAGGTCTAACACCAGGCATTCTGCACAATCAAAAATCCCAGTTTGACTTGAACACCCCCTAGGATAATTAAGAGCCTTTAAGATTGCCTTCAAATCATTTTCCTCATTCTCATAGCTGAAGAGGGAAGCCGTCAAAACTGTTCATTTCTCCCATATACAGTATGGAGACTATATACTGTATGGGGACATTCTGTAGAAAGTGAAATATACTAGATACCCGACTCTGGCCAAGATTCCTCTCTGTCCGTTTACAGTGACTACATCAAATCCCACTCTCCTCCCGCTTTCCCGGACCTCCTCTGTGCAGAAGCCGTGGATGCTCACACCAGTTGAGCTTATCGCCTCCCAAACCTTCTGGACTAGTGTAGTTTTCCCCACTCCTGATAAAAAAAGCAAGAACAAAACCATGTCATTTATAAAAACATGTAATTCTGTTAGGTCTTATTAAAGAGCTTTAGAGCAGAGATTCACTATGAGTATTAGGGTAAACGGCAAACCATTGTCAATCGCCGACTGAGAAAATCAACCACGGGCAACCATGGAAAAATTATCACTGCTTACAGTTTTCTGGGATTAAGGGCCAGTATTGAAACATTATCAGGAAAATTTTTCTACAATCCTCAGTGCTTGATACAGTGAGGAGTTGAAGAGCTGAAGCCTAAACTTCAGATTAAACGCAGAGAACTGTTGTTTGGTCCCCTGGAAGCAGCCCTACAAGGACAAAGATTCACTTCTGATCAAGTCTTCAGGCTCGCAGCTCAGCCTAAAACATTTTTTAATGAGGGACTACGAAAGATTGTTGATGGACAAAGTGTATTGAAAAATAAGTGGATGTTTAAAAAAATGATGTACTTAATCTTCCTAAAGTTAATTAAAATAAATTCTATAGCCATTTAGAGTGCAGATACTGTAAAAAGTTACAGGATGAATCATGAGAACATTAAAATTGATGTCTTGGAAGTGACAAATGATTAAATTTTATATGGATATACTGCTATACCAATGTCCATACCACTAGAGGACGCTCTAAAACATCAGTTTCCAACTTTTAACTGCTGCTGGATGCATTTTAAACTTAATAGCATAATTTCTTCATCATTAGTAAGCATGACAAGTGTAGCAAACTTATAATATAGATATTGCATGCTTGCTAATATTCAATTCAAGTGTAAAATCACTACTGTATTTATTCCATAACAACATTAAAAATAACCTGACTGCCATTTAACATTTACTAAGTAACACGTTTAAAATTATTTCTAAACAAATGCAAACTACAGAGCCGTAAAAAAAATAATCTGATTAGCAAACTACCTGGAGAACCTGTCAGAAAAACGTGTTTAATCATGATAAAGTAAGTTAGTTTAAGCTGGAAACGAAAAACACAACAGACATTTTCTCATGCTGGAGACACAGGAGATCAACTTCCGGTGTGGTCATCACCGCGCATGCGCAGATTACAGTTAATAATACTGTTATCGTTCCACTAAAAATGATAAATAAAATAAAACAATTATAATGAACAATTTACAAACTAATGACAAAAAGTGCCACACAAAATAAAAGTTTAAGCCTATATATTTTTGGGTCGACCAAAATATTTTTTTAAATTAATATCAAGACGCAATAAGTGCAACAGACTATTTTCCAGAAATAAACACTACACACATTTTATTTATTTTATATAGCATTAATATTTTACAGCATTTAATTTCAATGCTAGTCTTTAACTAGTCCGTAATACAGTAGCATGCATGTTACTTAGCAACCAATGGCGCATGCGCAGCTGCTAAGCACAAGTTATAATGTCTGGCTTAGTATTTTTTTTTCTCAATAAAATTAATACAAAATAATGTCGATAAAATTATATTATTATAAGATAGCTATATGAAAGGAAAAAATGTCTCAGTACCGCTTTCTGAAATAACACAATAACTATTATTAACTTATTATTTTGGAGTTTGTGTTTTATTAAATGGATGTGGATTCAGCTGCAGAGGAAGGACGAGCGCGCGCGCTTCAGCACGAGCGCGTTACAGCTGGCCGTGGGTTGCCAGATCCGTTTTTTTTTTATCATTTATGTAAGCGTAGATTTGTGCATGAGCAGAGAAGCAAATGCACATAAGCACTTTTTTATCTAACTTTTGAAATAATGCTTCCTTATATTAGAACAAATTACAGTGCTGTGAAAAAGTTTATTTCTTTATTTCTTGCATATTCATCACACTTATATGATTCAAACCATCAAACTTATTTTAATATTAAATAAAGATCATTGTTTCGTCGTCTATATCACTTTATCCTGTATACAGGGTCGCGGGTGAGAAAAAGTTATACACCCCTCCCCTATAGTAAATAACAAATGAACTGTGATTTTTGAAAAGCTGAGTTAAATTTTCCTGGCCAAAGGTCCCTGGTCACTGACAGACCGGTTGAATCAAGAAATCACTTAAATAGACCCTGTCTGACAAATGAAGCATAATAAAAGACCTATAAAAGCAACACCATCTAACAAAACTTAAAAACAGTTCTTGGTGTCAGATTCTGTAAAGATAAGCATACTTCCGACTCACCTTAGAAAAATGTAATTAAGAATAGAGTCTATTCCACGCTCAAAAGAATGCTTCTGAGATACTGCAGTTGGGGTACTATTCTTGTAACGAGAGGTAGTCCTTTTACTGACTTTAGATGCAAGCAGTTACAACTTAAGCAAAATAAAGATAAAAAAAAAAAAGTTAGACATAGATTTGCATTTAGGCATGCACCCTTATCCAGAGCACCTTACATTTTTATCTTACTATACATCTAAGGAGTTAAGGATTAAGGGCCTTGCTCAAGACTTGGTGGTTTGAACCTGGAACCTTTCGAACTGTAGTCCAATTCCTTAACCACTGAGATGTCCCTGACCCAATTGATGACTAAGCAACATCGTTCTATAGAAAACAAATGAATACAAGGACCCATATATGCAAAAAAAAAAAAAAACTTCTTATATACCCTGGTTTTAAGTTTTGCTTTATCACCAAAGGTTGTCCCAGACTTTACAGAGTTGTGGTTTCCTGCTGTCTCCAATAGTTACAACCATAAATGGAGATTAACACAGAAATAGCATGCACTACGACCTAGACATCTCGCACATTCCTTAGAATTGTGGGCAACCACCAGCCAGACATCTGAAGAGTACTTGCTATGTCACTGGTTTCCTGTATGCACTTGCAGATATTCAGCAGATATTTTTCCCTCTGCAGGTGCTGCTCCGGCTGGAGGATGAGACTACAGTCCCCGAGCACCTCTAAAAACATCCTACTAGTTTCCCCGAGAGTCCTTCCCTCCTTCTCCTGCTCAGCCATTGACATAAACCCCACACACATCCAAAGAGAGGCAATACATATGATAATCCAAGACATTAGCCAGGCTCACAATGTGGACAATTAGACCCTTTCCAAATTTAGTGTCCCCCCCCCCCCCCATCAATAAGCCTAACCTGTGTCTTTGGACTGTGGGAGGAAACAGGAGTACCCGAAGGATACCCGAACTCACCATGCACGGGGAGAACATGTAAATCTATGCACACAGACACCATGGCAGGAATCCAACTCGGACCCTGGAGGTGCAAGTTGACAATGCTAAGCACTACGCCAATGTGCCGCCATAGGATATCTAGCCATGATATTTTCTAACAAGTTCAGCAGATTCTATTTCACAAAAATACCCAAATCAGTAGCTCACAGCAACCCTACCATGAACAAAGCATGTAAATGGATGGATGTGGAATTGATCAAGAAACCCAACACATCCTGTGCTCTTATGTTAAAGAACGCAGACTTTCAGTGGTCTGATCAGACCACCTCTTCCTTCCAACATGAAAGTGCATGAAACTTCCTGCTCTTGAGATTGGCTCCTAGTCCTGGTGCATAAATACACTTTATATCCAGTTACATAGAAAGATGTGAAATTTTAATAAAAATAACAAATCTAACACATCTAATGTATTTTTGATGTTCGTGGAAGTCCGTCTTATTTCCGTGTGTGTGTATATGCGTGGCTATATATTTTGCTTATGCTTGAAGCATTTGTTGTCCTGTTATAGCCTGGTGAGCTTTTTAAACCCTGTAATTGTTTTCATTATTGAACCAGTCCTGTGGCAGACCATCAAGCTTGTGTTTGTGTAAACTTAGAGTAAGTGCATTGTTTTAACAATGCTTCCTGGCCATGCTCTCCCTCCCTGACACTACAACATGATGGATGAGGTGCCAAGAGCTGTGCATTGCCTTTAAGGTTAAAATGTAACTTACCCCTAATCATTTGTTTATATTCCAAACATCCACTAGGCAGTCTGGAAGTTGAGTCATGTCAAATGAACTTCTTCTTAGTTTAGTGGAAACGTTTCACTGCTTATCCAAGTAGGATGACTGAGAATCGTCACAGACATTGAATAGGCAGGTTTGTAGTGTGATTGCACTAGAGCTTATGTATACAGTAGTTAGTAGAAACAATATAAATGTGGTAGGTGACCAAAGTTACTAGTGCAATGTTAAACCACAAGAATATACAGTAGTAGTGTGAAAATTTATCTGGCACCATATCATCTGTAGTGCCACTGTTTATCATGTCTGCATTCTTATGTACAAAACCATTCACTATTTCCAAACATACAGTACCTAAAAAATCTATGAATAAATAATATTTAAAAAGAATATTTGGATGCTTGTAAAGAAAGCAACATATTTCATGACAGACCAGTTTTCAGATGAAAACAAAAAACAAAAGAAAAACAAAACAAATGTAGGCTTCCTATGAAAATAAAAAGGTTACCCGAAGAAAATAAATAAAGTTACCAGAAGAACACCTCTGTTATGACTATCTGTCATACAAATGTACAAAATCATTCACAAACTTTTCCAAACATACTTTAAAAAATAATAAATAAAAAATGTTCCAGAAGAATATTTGCATGTCTGTAAAGAAATAAAAAAAAACAACCCTAATTTAGGCTCCTGGATTTTGTATAAAAAAAGAATGGAACAAGTGTTACAAAGTTACCAACATATTCTTCAGCATGCTCAGTAAAACCTAACAGCTGATATACTTATAAAACTGCACACATCTGTTTCTTAAAGTACTGATGTTTTTTCCAGCAAAGAGTTTTCACACCAAATATTGACTCTGTTTATTTTATTACTCTTTAGTGCTCTGTATATAGTTTATTTTATGTAGAAATGTTTTCAAAAGCATCTTTGCTTATGGCTCTGTTTATTCCCAAGACTTAGGTTTTACTGAGCATACTGGAGAATATGAGTTCTTCTAGTAACTTTTTAAGGTATGTTTGAAATAGTGAATAGTGAATGATTTATGATTTTGTACATTTTGACTACGGGATATATATAGTATATAATATAATATGGTATAATATTACACAGAAACTCTCTCGCTCCTTATATATATATATATATATATATATATATATATATATATATATATATATATATATATATATAAAGGGAGGTCAATAAGGGGTCTACAATTTTCAGCATAGGTGCATTTCCACTGTGAAAGGCAAAATCTAAAAAGAAAAATCCGTAAATCACGTTGTATGATTTTTTAACAAATTATTTGTGAATTACTGTGTCAAATAAGTATTTGATCAGTTGCTTATCAGCCAGATTTCTGACCCTCAAAGACCAGTTATGTTGCTTTTAAATAGTCCAGATGCACTAAGACTTGAGGTCGTTAGCTGTCATAAAGACACCTGTGCACCCCACAATCAGCCAAAGTGTGAGTAGATACATGGGGTATCAATGATGCTAATCACGTATCCTGTACAGGTTCACGGAGGGCGCTGGAACCTATCCCAGTAGACTTTGGGCACGAGGCAGGGTACACCTTGGACAGATCAATAATTAATTGCAGGGCACACACATGCTTATTCACACACTTCTGCCAATTAGGCATTAATTTGGACCCTGGGAGGAAACTGGAGCACAATAACTTCACAGCCAATCATTTTCCAGTATTCTGATTCATCACTAATAAAGCTGACTGACGTCACTGTTATTCTCTTCTGTTGGCAGATCTTGGGCTTGTTGCCACGCCCATCTTCCCATCATCATGATGACTCGTTGAAACTTTCACACCAATCTGGCAACGAAGAGCTCGTGCTCCCGCAGAGCTGCACGAGCGTGTGGGAATTTGAACAGTAAGGAAATTAACCGTCACTTAAACTTAACGTAAAAACCTGGGACGTTTACTTCTGTAACACTGGCTCTGTGTAAGTCTGGGTAAGATAAACGTTTCATTTTCTACATTTATTTATCAATTGTTTCTATGATTTGAACACTAAACTAGTATTTTTGCTTATTATAACGTTACTACATTTAAACGTGTTTAATGTGGGTAATTCTTGTTTTTTTGGGCACAGTCTCTGTAATGTCTGAATAACAAAATACAACATTTTGTCCTCTGAATATGTTAAGTTGCACAATTTGAGACAAAGCAGGAAAACGTTTAAAAAAAAAAAAGGTTTTTGAGGTTCTCCGAAAGAATTGGAAAATCTGGTGGTTGATTAATTAGGACATTTAACTGGTCCCCACAAAACAACAACTTTTTAATATAGAAACAGACAAAAGGTTTTATGTCTAATTATTATTAAAGTGTGTGTGTGTGTGTGTGTGTGTGTGTGTGTGTGCTTGAACTTGATATAGGTTACTAATATATACAGGTTTATATATATATATATATATATATAAGTATTTATACAGTATATATGGTTTTCTATAGGTTACAAATCTCTGAAATCTTGTCCTCATTGTAAATTACAGACCCAGTCCTGAATAACTTGGTCCCCTTTGCTGTGTTATTTTAAGCTTTTGCTTTAAATGATGGAAAGGATTCGAGTTTGAATAATATTTGGCAAGATTGTGTCTGTATGTGAAAACTCCAAAAGCATCTTTAATTTCTTATATCTAATATTGCTCATCTCAGTAAATCACAATAACTGTATGAGGATGAGTCAAAAGTTATTCGCATTCTGGCTGTAGAATTTATTAGAATTAACTTTTAGAAATAGCGAATACTTCATTTTTTGACATACTCTCCATGCTTTACACAATACACTTTGTCCATCTGTCCATCAACAAGCCTTTCCCTCAATTCCCTAATTAAAAGTGCTTTAGGCTGAGCTGCGAGCCACGACTGCACCGCTGTCCTCACATCTTCATCAAAAATTAATCTTCGTCTTTGTAGGGCTGCTTTCAGGGGACCAAAAAAAAGGTGAAAGTCTGATGGAGTAAAATTAAGAGTGTTGGGAGGATGCTTTAACACCTCAAAAGAATTTTGCGAATGTCGACAGTGTGGGCTGAAGAGTGCGGACAAGCATCGTCGTGCAAGATCACAACACCCTTGGATAGCAGTCTTCTGTGTGTAATCTGAAGTTTAGGCTTCGCTCTTCAATAAGCATCGCACCGTAATAAGCACTGTGGATTGTTGAACCTTTCTTCTGATAATATTGGCATTTGAGAATGGTAAACTGTAAGCAATTTAAACTTTGTTTGCAGATATCTAAACACTTCTATGTATGCTCTTCCGTGAATTGTTACAGCACCAGGTACACCCTCAGGCCGCAAAAAAACCGAATTACTTCACAGTGCTCTTTTGCAAATCACAAAAAAGTGAGACACCCTTTTTTTGCTAGCACCACAGTTTCAAATGAACTGATGTAACACATTTAAACCGGCATAGCAGTAACCTTGAATGGAAAGCACTGATAAAACCAACAGAAGTTTTAATATTACCGGAGAGTAAATAATTTTTGACTTACCCTCGTGCAATAATGTTGATTTAGTTAAAACATTTTGTATAACACAATATAAAGTTTACATAGGACAGCGGTTTGAAAGCTAGAGATCACATGGTTTTTCACAAATTTAACATATGTTTAAATAAATTAACTTTCATCAGTACTTCTGGATTCGTACAAATTCCATAAACAAAAATATTATTTTTATATGTCTGTCATACATTTACAGTCCCCAAAAGCCTTTGTGTGTGTGTGCATCTTATATGTGTGGTATGAGTTGTATTAATCCTGTGATTTAGTGATTCATTTCATTTTCCCCTCAGAGAAACTCTAAGTACATAGTTTCACATTTGGTAATGTGTTAGAAAGCTTCCTTGCATTTTGCATACCGCGACCTCATGCACTATATTAGTGTTGTCTATTAAATTTTCTTTATCTGATTTTCACTATATAATCAGAGGTACTGACGGACACCTCAGAAGGAGGAGACTGAAGCCATGGATGTCCAACAGCACAGCGGAAAGGATCGAACACACAGGAACCATCTCATCCAGCCCGAGAGCAGAGTGGAGGCACAGGACATCACACAGCAGCCAGGTCGGTAATGGATCTTACTGTCTTCCTTTTTGTGTTACAGCCTTTAAGTGTGTTTTTTTGCCCCCTTCAGTTTTCTCTCAATTTGCAAAAAACAAACCATACATAGTAACAAACAAGCAATATATAAAATACAAATTTTATTTTATCACATATGCAACCATACATTGAATCATACTGTATGTAGTGAAATTCTTATATGAGTGTCTGTGACTTAATATGGAAAGAATAGAATAGAAGGATTACTCTACAAACAAAAACCCTAGAGAATACAATTAAACTTTTTTTTTATAAAAAAAAAAAAAATTAGATTAAAATTAAAATTGACAATTTTTTAAAGTTACAGTATAAAATAAAATTTAAATATACATATATAAAAATATATAAATTACACAAAATTTACAGAATGTGCAAAGTGTAATAATTAACTGAAAGATATAAAAATATAAAAGTATAGATGGTGTGTGGGTATGACAGTGGCAGTATATCAAAAGCAGGCAGGACTACTTAAATATTTCTTAATTTTATACCTTTATTTTATTTAAAGTTTAAAATAGCACAGGGTCTTTCATCATTCTTTAAAAAAAGGTTTGCAATGACACAGGCTCTGAAAAATGTGTAAACGTGCAGAAATATTTTAAATTTGCTTTAATCAGGGATATCACCAAGAACATGTAGGTCATGCTGACAAAACTCCCACTGTCCTGTATGGAGATGGGAGAACCAGAAAAAAAAAGATTATATCTGCAGCTGTATCCCAATTATAGTGTGTGAGCAGATAAAAACCACCCTTCATTAAAAGGTACATGCAGTAACTGCTTGCATGGGTTTTGCCTATTAGGCATCATAACAGCTATGAGAAACCAAATTCCATAGTATGATTGACCGAAGAATGTCAATCTTTACATCTGGTGCAAATCAGGCATTGTTTCCCACCTGACCAATTCCATCCCTACATGAAGCAGGGTGGTGGCAGCAGAAACTGAGTTTGTGACCACTCAACAGAATAATAATGATAAAAAAACACAGCCAAGACAACATATGAGCAGCTTTCGGACGAGGATGTGATTGAGTTGCCCGAGCTAATTACAGATGAACTCTAAAATTCAGGAGAAACTGAAAAAGAGGTACAACACTCGTCATTCAGTCTTTTAGTGCTTAAGAAGTTTGTCAATAGTTCCTTAATTTAAATGTTGCATAAAGGTATTCATTTCACCCGGGAAAAAAACCCTCTCAGTACTTAATGTTGAGTCCTGTTTTTTTTATTTTTATTATTGATTGACAGAACCTTTTTCGGCAAAGCTTCCATGTGCCAATGGGATCGTTTACAGAGGAAGTAACGACTCCCTAACAGACAACGTAATCACGAACGAGAATGCATTATTGCTTCCTGGACACGTCCCAGTGATTGTGCACAAACTTGACAAGGGTAAAAATATTTATGTTGTCATTTCACCTTTAGCCATCAGTGAACTTTGGAACATCATTTGAGATTTTACATGAGTTTCTGTGTTTACATGTGAGACAAGAGTCATTTGTCTGTTTTATCTGTGTCAGCATTTAAAATCGTGCTCATAACATTCAGGACATTTTATCATATACCTTCATTTTCATTTCATATACCTTTTTAAGTATTTGAAAAGATTTTAAAATTGGTTACATGAATATCATGAATTTTCTTTAATTTCTCCAGCCATGTTGGTACGATGCAGGCAGGAGTTCATATATACAGTAGAAGTTACTATAATAAAAAAATAAATTGCATTTATCTGTTTTTTCTGTTTAACTGATTATTGTAGAAATTGGCTTCATGTAAACAAATTAGGCAGTTACTAAACATCGCTCCTTTATGTAAATATCACAATTATTTGTTGGATTAAAATCAAGTAAGACAGAGGTAATCATGGGGGAAGTGGCAAGTCCCTAATACATTTTTTGTCTATTACAGAGACTCCCAGTCCTCTCAATGGCCTCTCGTCTCCAGACACTATGCCTAATGGATCTCCACCTGTCTGCACACCACCCACAGCGTCTACAGGTCAAAGAGCACCTGATTCTACACACAAACCCAGCTCCAACGGGCATAACAAACCCCACAAAAAGCATCACCCTTCCTCTAGTTCCAAAAGCCAGCAGAATTTGAAGACAAGCACGGGTCAGATCCAAGATGCCGCTGGTGACGGTAAATGTTGGTAAAAAGCGAATCTAACAAATAAGAATGAATTATTCAAATATCAAGTGCATGATAATGTTCCCTTCTATACTGCATTTAGTGAACCCTGATGTAGATCAGGATAAAACAGATACGGATTTCAGATTTATTCCTTCCTTTGCCTTTAATAGAAGCTGTAAGCTATGGGAAGGCTTTTCATTTGATTGGACAAGTGCATTACTACGAGAACATTAGTCAGATCAGACACTTATATCAGATCAGGAGGTCTGAGTTTCCTCTCCAGTTCTTCCACTCCACACCACGTCTTCATGGAGCTTGCTTTATGCACAGGGGCATTGCGATGCTGGAATAGGTTTGGACGTCTCAGTCCTTGTGAAGGACAACTCTAATGTGAGAGCATACAGAGACGGTTTATACAATTGTCTGTTTCAAACTTTGTGACAAGTTTGGCCAAAGCTCATACCGTAGGTGCTGTGCAAGTCTGACGCACATGCACAAAACTGCATTAGTGCAAGATCAAGTTCAAAAACAGGTTTCTATAAAAAAAAAAACAATAAGAACGAAACTGTAATTATAAATGGTTGATAATTTGTGCGATTACCCTTTGCTTAAAATATGGTCTCAGTTACAATTTGTGAAGTTTTAAAGGAAAATTACGGTGGCCATGAAGTGCAAAACAAATTAACAAAACTGAAAACAAAATAACAAAACCCAAATCAAAATAACAAATTTAAAAACAAACTAACAAAACGGAAAACAAAATAACTAATATCTGACTGGCCGAGAAGTGCAATACAAATTAACAAAACGGAAAACAAATTAAAAAACAAATAACAAAACCCAAAACAATTTTTTTGAAGGGGGGGGGAGTTTTGTTGTTTTGTTTTTGTTATTTTGTTTTCCGTTTTGTTAATTTGTATTGCACTTCTCGGCCAGTCAGATACAAACCGGAAAAGGTAGGTATAGTTTGCGAATGAAATGCTTATCGCTGGTTGGGCGAGACATCTGTCACTCAAGATATACAGGAAGTAGGAACTTGTTTCATCTTTGTTTCTTGTGTGTTCTGCTTCACTTTAAACTATGATGGCCGTGAAGTGCAAAAAATGAACAAAACTGACTTCAGGGCCACCGTAAGAACGCCATATTTAAAACCACAATAATGTTTGCAGATTTATACACACACAAATCTGCCGCTACTACAGTACTTCTTGTATATCATGAGTGACAGATGTCTCGTCCAATTTTACATAGTACAGTGGCCGTGAAGTGCAAAACAAATTAACAAAACTAAAAAAAAAATAACAAAACCCAAAACAAAATAACAAATTCAAAACCAAATTAACAAAACGGAAAACAAAATAACTAATATCTGACTGGCCGAGAAGTGCAATTCAAATTTAAACGTTCAGCCTTATATTATAGCTTTGGTTGACTCTCAACCCACATATTTTAACCAGAGTGTCTGTATTTATATCACAGACAGTTTAAACTGCCACAGAGGACATGCAGCGAGAGGCCTCACCCACAGAGTTAACAGTAAATAGAGACGGTCCTTATCTGTCAGCTGCACTGGGCCTGTGGCTTTATCTTTGTGCCACATGTTGCCTGGTAGACATTTCCATTAGATAACACATCCCCTACCTGATGATGCTCTTGAGCTTAAATACCATTTGGCTGATCTGGAACAGCCACAGTTGGTATTTTAATGGTAATATTGCGTCAAAGAAAAAAGATCATTATAGGACCATAGAGACTTATTCAGGAAATGATGTGATTTTTACTGCTATCTCTGGATTCTGTGTTCTGAAATTGCTTGACGTCTGTGTGTGTGTCTGTGTTTTGTGTGTATACAGACTGCTGCGTGCACTGTGTCCTGGCGTGTTTGTTCTGTGAGCTGCTGCCCATGTGTTCAGCCGTGGCCCAGTGTCTGGCCTGCGGAATGGAATGCGACGCCCTGTGCTGTTGCGGCGAGGCATGCGGAGGACTGGCATGTTGCACTGGGGACCCCTGTTCCGCCCTGCTGGACTGTGCCATCCTGGAGGACTGCTGCCAATCCTCCGAGTGCCTAGAGATCTGTCTCGAATGCTGCTCTATCTGCTTCCCTACTTAGACAGGCAAATAGCCAGTGACGAAGTTGTTAGTACACTTACAGAGATGATCTGGAATGTGGCATCACACCAGTGTGTTGCAGGAAAGGTTTGTTGTTATGGAGGTTGCTGCCTTATTTATTCTGTAGTCTAGTGAGAGGACTGAGATCAAGGTGTTACTGTTGTGTGAGGAATGAATCACTGAATTTAAACCA
Source organism: Clarias gariepinus (assembly GCF_024256425.1). Taxonomy (NCBI): domain Eukaryota; kingdom Metazoa; phylum Chordata; class Actinopteri; order Siluriformes; family Clariidae; genus Clarias; species Clarias gariepinus. Next base: position 4,950,707 of record NC_071108.1, on the reverse strand, counting down.
CCACACACACAAAGCAAAGATGGTTATGGTGATCATGTTATTACAGTACATGAAGGTGTTACAGTATGTGAAAAGCCAGAGGCCTTACTGTATTTAAGGACTTAATATCCATATGCATGGCCATTACTGGATTGTCGTCGATGTTTATAGCTTTAAACTGTGCCTTTTTTCACTTTTGTTGGGCAGTTAAGCTTTTTCGTAGAGCCACAACAGGGCTCGATGTATTCTGCAGGTGGGTGAACAGAATCTGTATGGAGAAATATTTTTTATTTAAGATGCAAGCTCAAGTCGTTCAAATGGGTTTAGAAATTAAGCATGCTCCAAAGATGACAGGATCTCAACAGAGACCGGTTGCTCTTTTTTTATTATTAGAGATCTTGTGATGATTCATATAAACTGTTTATTTAGTGAAATGATATCTGCACTCTGAGTTAATCTGTCTACGCACTGCATTAGCTTGTAAGTAACTTAAAATGTGACTGTATTTTTTTATTTTGTTTTGCATAAGAAGTAAAGAGGCTTTTGTTTTCATAATCATGCCTCCTTTTTTGTTCCAATAGTTCAGCAATGAACCTAAATAATATGGAAATAATCACTGTCCCTGTCATTCACTCTTCACTTATACATTTTGAGTATATGTCTAGAACGATACTTTTGATTCGTAAGCGCTAAACTATTTGCAGATCATCAGTAAGCTTGGTGAAGCCAGCCCTGAAACTAGTGTGAAAATAGCCTGGTGCCTGGACCAAGTGGCTGTATACTCATCTGGGCTTGTAGAATTTCACATGCTTTCTCAAGCTCATGGAGGGAAAAAAAGGGGAAGGTTGGTGTGAAGGTTAAAATGCTCCTCTTAACTCTGGTATGAATTTCTTAACACTTTAAGTAAGGGGATAAGCATAGCATAGACATGTCTCCTACAGAAGTAGGCGATAAGTTGAAGACCCATACAGTAAGCATCTGCATTAAACTTACTCTATGTCAGACAGTGGAAATGGAGAACTGATTATCCAGGACATTATGATCCCATACACTTATTCTTAGCCTATAGTCACTTAAAAAAAAAAAAAAACTTCCAAATCAAATCATGGATTTCTCAAGTTCATAGCCTGTGGACCTTTTTTTTTTTTTTTTTTACATGACGCTGAAATACACAGACAGACTTAATGGAAAAATACAAGTTTCACTAGGCAGAGATTCAGGTTTGAGCTGAAACAATCTGTGGCAGGAAGTTGGCCACACTTCACTCTCACATAAGAGGTCCTGAGGTTGTTGGTCCATTTGGGCCATGACCTCTAAGAGAGCTGGCTCAGAAAAAGGAAGAGACCATGACTCACTCAAAGCAGTCGAAATATCAGACACACAGATCCGGAGAATAGAGAAAGCCATAAAAGTACAACAAAAGCAGGCGGTTACTACCAAAATGAACAGGGTGTGATACAGTTGGACATTAATATGTCTATTGTCTAAAAGCAGAATGCAAAACACATTTGCAGAAAGATAGCATGCTTCAGAAGGTTAATATTTTATCCTTTCTAAGGTCTTGTGATCATCATGCCCAGTGGTAATAAATAGTATGGAGATAAACTCTGTCCAGTGAACACTGGAATTTGAACCACTGGGCACAGGATTGTGTTTTTAACACGCATGGGGTCCGGGTTTGGGCCGGAGATGGGCAGGAAAGCTATGTTTGTTGTAGAAGTGAGCCAAACAGGAAGTGGAGGAAGTGACTGAGATGACAGTGTTGGGGTGAGAGGATAAGACCCTGAACTCCACCCGGTGCTACGCTTCAAAGCACCACCGTCACCGTGGGTCCACACAGACAGGAAACAGCTTTACCAACACAACACCAATCTCAACTGCTGGATTTATTCATGAATCAGGAAGTTGACAGACCAGGCAAGTAAAAAAAACACAGCAACACATCTGAATATCTGCAGGAAATTGATTATTACTGACTTAATCTCAGATGAGAAAATATTTTAATTGATTTTCATTGACCAGACACAAAACTCACCAAACTGGTTTTGTGATACTGGAATTATTAGTGAAGAGGTTTTATAGGAAGCCACAGGAATATGTTATTTAATATGTGATATGCATACTTAATGTCCAGTCTTGTTACAATTATCCCTGATGCAAGACAATGCCGCTGTGTAAATGTAAGCACAAATGAAACAGAAAAGTAATCTGTAAAAGTTTGCTTTCCTTTATGTACAGCATGACAGGAGCAGTTTCCTTATTAAAATATATTAAAACCTTTAGAGAAAAGATTTAATAGTTTGGCAGCAAAATGAGATGTTCTCTCATGTCTCCATAGACACACAATTGAAAATGGCTAAATATTCTTGTTTTAAAAACTATTACTGTTTTGTCTGCATTTGGGAAACGTGATCCAATATTTGCCAAATGTAATAATAATCTAGTGAAAGAAAACGACGTAGGAAGATAATCCTGCAATACTCAGGAGACATGAGATGTCTGGTCAAACTCCTGGTTGTCTGGGCCATTTTTTAAGGATTAGATCTTATATGGTGCATTCCTCCTAAAACTGGTAGAGGAAGAAGCTGATGCCGCTGCAAACTGAACTATTTGTATTGCTTTTAATGTTCCTTATGGTTGCCAAACAAACCTTTTTTAATTAAGAATGTTTTATATGCAATAAAACTCCATGCATTTTTGAAAGTTCCTACCAGTGACTTATTAAAAAAAAAACACAACCAGTGCACGAGGTTTTATTAAACTTAACCAACACAGTTGCTGCCACCAAATTGCATATGTACATGGCTTCAAACACAACTGCACATTAATTTATCCTTTTGGATGAAAGTGTGGGAGGTGGCGTTGTAGCGTTTTGAAAAATCATCCAGAATTCACACTGATATAACCAAAACAATGTAAACTTTTGCTATTTTTTACTTTTTAACATCCTTTTGACTTAAAGAATCAATGCACATTTTTTGCTTGTAATATTTCTTGATTCGTTTGAAAACAAAAAAATCTAAAAACTGCCAAAATCTTATTTCGTGGTCAAACTGTTCAATTGGATCTTTGTGTAGAAAGTTCAGTTTTATGGCGATCATTATGACCCAGCCTGATGTGTCTAAATATTGTTTCTTAAACTCCACAGTGTGGTGTGCTGAAATGTTTTCCATCCACTGCAAGTTGATTCAGGCCATCAGCTGGTTATTAAACCCATTTCATAAGTGGATTCATGTGTGAAAACAAAAATAAAAAATGTGCATATCGGGAAAATGTCAGACAGGTGTTGGATACTGGAACCTACTGCTTTATTGACTACATCAGAACAGAGAAGCGTATTCGGACCCAGCAGAAACACTCAGCGCTGCACATTTTTCATGGCTGAAGGACACCGCTGCAATGCCGACTGCATTCGTTCTTAGAACCTCAGACCACTTAACATGAACAGGTGTTTCTTTTTTTGGAAATGAATCTGAGAAAGGAAACTTATTTTGACTGTGCTTCAACCACAAGGAATTTAGTCTCACAACAGGTAACACAAACGAGTCAAAACAAGTCAGAATTTGTAATGCTGTATTACAATGGTAATTGAAAAAAAGTGAATCAGAATGCATACAGGTGACAATAATGATCAGGATAGGGCGGAGCTAGCACTAATAAGCATATAGGAATTGTTTGATGTGACAAAATAAAAAAAAAATAATAATTGCATGTTTAAGTTGAAAAATATTATTAGTAACTAAAATTTAGGGGGCAAGCTAAAAAGCAAAGATCAGTTGTGAGATTTTAGAACAAATACAGGAGTTATTACCCTTATCATGATTATTATTATTATTATTATTATTATTATTATTAATAAAGAAGTAGAAAAAAATTAACAATTGGTAAAATTAGATTTAAATTCTTCATTAACTTGGAAGTCAGCATATTTGTATTTAAAGGTACTGAAATACATATAAAAGTAGAAAAGATTCTGCCAGATCTTGTCAGACACGTTCTGTGATTCAGTGATTTCTTGATTCAACAGGTCTGGCAGTAATCCGATCTGAGTAAGGCAAGTTAAGTTTAACTCAGCTTTCCAAAAAAATGTGGCTAATCACAGTTAATTCCTGTTTTAGCAAGAGGAGTGGCAATTACTTTTCCAGATAGGGCTAGGCAGGTTTGGAGAACTTTTCTAATTTTAATAAATTAAATCATCATTTTCAAACAGTATTTTGTATTTATTTCTGTTATCTTTTTTCAATGATCTGAATAATTTAGGTGTGTGAAATATGCAAAAAAAATCAGAAAGGGGCAAATACTGTATAAAATATGACAGTATATTTTATACCTCACCATCCTACTAACTAAGGTTTTATTAACAGGAAGATATATTTAAAATTAATCCGTGCCATTGTCAATCAAAACAAAACTTTGGGTAGATAGCCAGATCATTAGATTGTTGATAATTATGTCTCCCACTTTAACCTTATCCTGCAGTGGGGTTAAAGCTGAACACACAAAAGATATTTTTTTTCTTTCTCTTTTTGAGGCCAGGCCAGTCCACACAGCACTCCAGTCTGTGGAGGTCTAGACACAGGTCACTAGGTGGACTCAGTCACTGTGCCAAAACTAACACAGACGATAATGAGTTTTTTGAAAGAAAGGACCACCTGCTTTTTATTGCAGCAACCTGGGATCAAGCTAATCATAGCCACAGGAATGCAAACAGCACTACCCATGGAACTTATCATAAATTTACACCGAGATCAGACACCAAACCGTGCATACCTGCTCTTCACCTCCAACCTTCTCTCTCTTTCATCTATGACCTAAAGCCATTGTTATTACTCTCACTCACTCACTCATCTTCTACATCGCTTTATCCTGTATTCTGGGTCACATGGACATTGGAGCCTATCCCAGGAGGCTTGGGGCTTAGTACACCCTGGATAAACACACACACACACACACCACCGTGCCGCCGCCATTGTTATTATTAATTAAATGATTTTTTTAAAGGAACGTTTCAGCAAAAAGAAAAAATACACAGCTCACATGCTAATAATTACGGTTACACACACAAAAAAAACGTTTAGATACAAAGCAGCTAAAGCCTAAAAACCTTATTAAGATTCCATTAAACAAACATGACAATGAAAACTATTTATATACTTATATTTATATACTTTATATTTACATAAAGTATATTATATACTTGGAAAAAATACTAATTTTAAGTCTTTATTTTCAAGCTCTATTGCCAGATATTATTTATTTTTACATTTCTTTTGTCACTTTAATAATAAACCTATGGAAATAAACTCATTATTATATTTAGTTTGTGGTAAATTTTGTGGTGAGTTTTCTCCCATAATGTTAGAAATAAGGGGTTGAGGGTCAAGGTGCAATTCTGTCTCGGTCTGTGCGTGTGTAGTTTTCCCCGTGCTCCGGGTCCCACAGTCATAAGACATACAGATTATGGTAACTGGCATTTTCTAATTCACTGTAGTGTGTGTTCTCTGTGGCGCTCTGTCCAGGGTGCACCCCGCCTCCCCTGGGGTGGGGATAGGTTCCTGGCTTCTTGTCACCCTGTACAGAATAAGCAGTATAGCTTTTTTTATTTTATTCGGAGAGACAGGGTCGAAAGGAGCAGATTGATAACTAAGCTACTCACAGATTTCTCACCTGAGCAGTTTGTGCTTTGACCTGTTTAGCCTGCAGAGAAACACTCGAACAAACAGCAACGCTCTTATCAGAAACTCCTGTTTATTAAAATACTCAGACAGACAGTACAGTTCTGCCATCTGCTGGTCTTTTGTTGTAGATTGCTACCAAACTTAACAAATATGCTGATAATCTGATTATCTATCTATCGATCTATCTCTCTCTCTCTCTCTCTCACTCTATATATATATATATATATATATATATATATATATATATATATATGCAAGAATTTACAGTGATTTATTTACAAGTTGAATTGTTTATAATTTAATGGATGACCAGTGAGAAATAAGCAGTACTGCACTTACAGAGAGAAGAGCCTTCTAGAAGAGCAACCTCTCTTCTCAAAACGTCTCAAGGATGATCAGTGGAAACAGGATGTACCTGAGCTCAATTTTATAGTGTCATGGCACACAAGGGTGTAAACACTTATGTACAAGTTATTTTTTTTTGTTTGTTTGTTTATTTGTAATAAATGTGCAAAGATTTCAAACCAACTTCTTTCAGGTTGTCATTATGGGATATCGCTTGTAGACTTTTGTGAACAATAATCAATTTAGTCCATTTAGTCCAATGTGGAACAAGTGAAGTGCTGTGAATACTTTCCGGATGCACTGAACGTCATACACCTTCAGGATTTGGGATTAAATCTTGTCATCATTGTGTGTGTGTGTAAGAACTTTGCTGGTTCTTCCCGTGCTTGGTGGGTTTCCTCCTCGTAGTCTGGTGTTCTCCAATATGTGCTGTAGGGTTAAGTGGTGTTTACAATTAGGTTTAGCTTTTTTTTTTGCTTCCTCCACGTTAGACAATGTGTAAAATCTAAATGTGAACCATACTTATTAGATATAAAAGTCCTGAATTCCCCCTCATGTCTTTATAGTAAATGAAATTAAAAGGAAATATTTTACTGTATCAGGCTGCCAAGTCACGATGGTGTAGTGGTTAGCACTGTCGCCTAGCACCTCCGGTGTCCGGGTTCGATTCCCATCTCTGTGTGTGCATGCAGTTTTCATGTTTTCCCCGCGCTTCAGGTACTCCCTATTACTGGTTTGCTTATATAAATGTTAGTTACAAATATTCCATTGCATACATACAGTCACGAACTCACACACACAAACACACACCCCTCGATCCAGACTTTGCAGTCTTACACTCACACACACACACACACACACACACACTTCCATTCAGACTGAATGATTCCCACAAGCCTGGATGATACTTCAAAACTTTATTTATATTTTCCCATAAAAAGTAAAAAAAAAAGAAAAACTACACATCGAACAGATCAACTGAAATGAATCATGTTTGTTTTCATGTTTGAGCCGTAAAGATACAGAAATATAAGATTCTGACACACATAGAGTCATAATCACAAAGACGCTCAGCACACGGTTCAGACGCTCCCTTTCTTGTTAATGCACATATTCATGTGACCAAAAAACAAAACAAAACAGAAAATAAAAAGCCATTTCTGGTTTATTTATTAGTCATAATTGTGATATTATTAATAATATTTCCTGTACATATGTTTGGAAAAATAAAAACCAATCCAGGGCTGACTTTTTTTTCTTTTTTTAAATCGCAACCTAAATTGCACACGGTTTCAAGTATTACAAAAATAGATGAACGTAACGTCTTTCCAACCTATTGGCAAAAAAATGTCTATAGAAATGCCACGTTGTTATTTTTTTTTTACTTTTTGCAAAATAATACGAAATATAAGAATAGTGAATTCCCTGTGGAGTGAATACAATTGGTTGAACAGTTCTGAATGTGCTACATTATATATATATATATATATATATTTATTTATTTATCTATTTATTATATATGATGTAGATCTCTAGTCGTGATGCAAGCATGCACATCTGTACAGCACTGAAAAGCAGGACAGCGCATCAATCCACATGACACCCTCTCTCACTCACACACACACACACACACACACACACACACACCGCAAGCCACGAAGTATTGCATAGACTTCAGATTTATGCATACGAGATCACTTTCGCTTCGCCAAAAAACAAAAAAAACGAAAAAAAAGATTTTTTTAAAGAGGAAGGCATTGGTGATTTTTCCATTGAGGAAGTCAAACAGTCTCTTCACCCGCACGACATCAATCCATCCGGTACTTTGAGTGATAATTCATATTCGACACGTCCAAAAAAAACAAAACTAGATTTGAGTGAATATCTAAAAATAGAATTCTTTGTGTAATGTCACATTTAAACCTTTACATTACAATCCAGTGGAAAAACTACTAAACGTACGGGAGTCTGCTTCGTATCTATATATATATATATATATATCGTGCATCGGTACACGCTAACACGCAAAGCGTCAACAGCATATAGAATGCGATACAAATGAATGAAAAAAACCAACATTCTTTCATCGACACCTCTACCTGAAGTCAGCCATGCAGCAACGCTTTAATCTCATCATCTATACATTCTGCTTTAATGCTAAAATCATCACGCGCGTCATTTCCTAGACGGTTTTTGGACGAGACAAGTCTGTGTTGTAACTCGGTGTAAATGTGTCCTCTACAGTACTGTGCGAAAGTCTTTACACCCCTTCTTTATATTCTGCTTCCTGAGCCAGACTGTCTTGTATTTTAATGCAGCCTTAAAGAATAATTCTTCAATCTTTCTAGATTCTAGACACATTTTGTGGAATGTGTTTTTGTTTGTTAAGCCACCCGGTGACCTACGAATAATCCAAACATCTAACTTAGGGCATGAACCAGTGATAAACAGGTGAGGATGATGACAGATGATCAGGCCGGTGATTAGTATACTGCTGATGCTGAATGCTGAGCGGATGGAACGGACGAGGGGGGAAATGAGGTCGCTGCTGAGGTTGGTACATAATATTCTGAAATGATTCTTTAGGCATGTTGTAGCCTGTTGCGGTAATATACATTCCTATTTGTTTAATTCAATTTTATTTAATATGAAGAAATGGGGGGGGGGTGCAAGACTTTCGCACAGTACTGTAGCTCCAGCGTTCGTTTTTAACATAGAACATTTGTGTTTCATTGTTTTTAAAAGTGAAATCTGATTATTATCCTTTATATGTGAGATCGCATTAACGGTCATTCCTCTAACTACAACAACATCCCCAGTAATTATGGACGGGAGAAATAAAAATACATCACCGACCAACACATGAGCACCAGAATCACTCAACACAAACATTTTAATATAAAGGGTGTGGTTGAGTTTTTTTTTTTTTCTTTTAACGTCACCAATTTTTCTGTAAAGTAAAAATTCTATTGTAGTAAAACAAAACCATCATCAAGGCATTTCGGAGACTTTGAAGAACTACAGACTTTGGATGAAGTCTGGCAACCAAAATAATAATAATAATAATAATAATAATAAAAATCATGCTTTTTCTACTGGCCTCTATCATGAATCACTCACATAAGGAACTCGTGTTGAACACGAGCCGTTCATTTTCAAACTTCAGCTAAAATCCGAACTGCAGATTTAGCAAAACCTCCGACATCCGATCATCCTCTTATGCACTGACAGCGAGGGAGGATCAGACGGGAAGCAAAAATTAACGCCGATCATCAGTTTTTCTGCAAATCAAAAAACAAAAACGTTTCCCCTGTTCTCCCTGAAGCTGAAACCTAACAGTATTAATCTGGAGTTAATGTGGGAAATGAGATGAATGTGCGTCAATGTGTAATTAAAGTGCCTCTACATAAGAAAAAAAAAAAGTTTAAAAACTAAGTTAAAGAGAAAGGGGAAGAGATTAAAATAAATGTTAGCACTGCAAACGATAAAATGATAAAACCTGTACAAAAAAAAAAAAAGCCTAAATAATATCAGTCTGCCCTCGCCGTCTTTGTCGGAATGTAATCTTTTTCCAATTAGAATAATGATTATTCCTAGATACACGACTGATCTAAAATCATCCCATAATTTCATCCTAGAAGAAAGAAATGAAGTGAAGAGAGCGGGATCAGGGTGTTGAAGCGCTGACTTGGGTTACTTCAGTAATGAAACCAAGCTCCGTTAACATCTGCAGGGAGCCAGAAAAACCTCGCAGCAGGAAATGAAAGCAAATCTTAAAAAAAAAAAAACAGCATGTCTTTTTGTTTCCTTCTGACTGAGGATTAAATGCGCGTCCTCTCGAGCTTATTTTCTCTTCGTATTAACGTGAACACACCAACGCATTATCACTTACGATGACAACAACAGGCGTTAAAAGCACTTTATAAATAAAATTCAATTGAACTGAACTGAAATTGAACTTAAACACTGGTGTGTGTGTGTGTGTGTGTGTGTGTGTGTACAGCGAGTGTGACTGTCCCTTTCATCAAAACAGGTGGAAGTGAATCTAAAAGCGTTAACGTTTCGCTCAATTTACTTTCTTGAAATTGTTTCCAGCTGGCTTTTTTTCTTTTTTTTTGCATAAAGACGGTTCACTCGTAAACATCCGACTGAAGCGAGATTTTCATTGATTTATTACTTTTTTTAACTTCAGGACAGGATGGTTGCTGACGTACAGGTAATGTATATTATTACGATCTCTACGCTATCTGCTTATGTTATACGTGAAAAGGTGTTGTGCGCGGAATTATTAACACGACTGATGCCGGATCCTTACTGGATCACCTCCCTACAAGGCGAGTCACGCCTTAGCCTTAAACGCTGAACGTCAAACAGAAATTCATTCATCTCGATGTTTAGATTCAAATCTTTAATTTCAATCCACAAGGTGGCGTCACTACTGTTTTACACCCAGTACACCCTGTGACTGACTGAACTGTTTCATTAATGCGGGATCTCATTTTCTTAGCATATACAAAATATACATTTAATCCTTACATACATATACATTTATGTAATCCGGCACACATTTAAATCTGTCCTGGTTTTTGCGTTTTTTTTTTTTTCTTCTTCAAATGAACAAAACTGACATTCATCCCCGATGCAGCTTCAGAGTAATTTATGTTGTTTTATTATAAAATAAAAAGTAGATTGAGTTAGCTATACTTAAAAAAAAAGAAAAGAAAGATTTCATTTATCTATCTATCTATCTATCTATCTATCTATACAGCTTAATATAATATTTCTCCTTGCCTTTACTTATTATTTATTTTAAATAATAATAAAATGACTCTGTATAAGGTTCTGTTCGTGCTCTTTTCCCCCAGTTGATCAATATTCTGTGTAAGGGGATTTCCACAAGGATGTTCAAGTCAAACTGGGATTTGTCCACTGATAAGCAGAAGAATGAACCAGCATTAACATACAAGACTTATGTTGAGAAAACTTAGCCGCAGAACTGCCCCCCTCCCCCCCCCAAAAAAATAATTTGAACAGTGGAAAAGTTTTGAAGAAGGTTGCACGTCGATCCCGGACGAGGTGGCATCGAGCGAGTGGATCGCAGAGACAAAGCTGTCTAAACACTAGTGAGAAGCAGGGATAAGTGCATTAGTGTAGCAGGGGATTAAAAAGCAGTTGTTAAATGTACAATCAAAAGTCCCGGTTTGACTTGAACGCCCCTCGTATGTAGACTGAAACTCTGAGTGAATGTATTAAATTAATACATTGACAATTTTTGCTATAGTCCCACGCTAATATGTCATGTCAGTCATTTTAAACTCTAGATCTCAACAAATAATCCCGGGGAAAAATCCCAAACAAACTGATGTGGCAAAAGATTTCATCACATCCTATGAAAGAAAATGAGTTTTTTCTAAATTACACCGACACTCCAAAACCTGAATCCAAACCAAAAACTCGACCAACACAGCCTGGGGTTCATTATTTGATGTAAAACATACTGGACGTAGGACATGTGGTTACGATAAACATCAAAACAGTCCATCTTGCATTATAGGATGTAAGTTGATCTGGGAAAATGTGCCTACAATAACACACACGCTCCCGTGTCTAACTTCTTAAGCTGAATTAATGCTTCTTACTAAACAGACCCGGGGTCTGGAAAACTCATCCCGTCCAGACAGGACTTTAAATAAGAAGCGCCATGTATATGTTATATTCTATAGACATGAATGAACTTGGGCGTGTCTCACTATCCAGTGCGGCGTATAAAACAGAAAAACGCGATCCCTGCTCTTTCACCAATACTGTGTATGTGCTGTTTAAAAAAAACAAAACAACAACAACAAAAAAAAATATGGACATGATATATGCGTTTGTGTGAAATGCCTACTCCTGCTTCGAAGGCAGAACGATAAAGACAGGAAATTCTAAAACGTCTGCTTAAAATCTACGCATGTCCGCTAGCATCATACGTCGTCTTCTGAACAACTCTCCGCTCCGACAATCCTTATTGTAAACTCAGATACCTCTTAAATTCAGAGGTAAAAGTTGTAGACCGCGTCTCTTCATCAGCGCAGGAGTCACGAGCCATGCTGCATTTGAATCATTTTCATCCTTTTTTTCTTTTCTTTTACAGTACGATGATTATATTGACAATTGACCTCAGGATACACCGCCCTCTATTGGCCAGTTTTTTTTATTTTTTTGTTTTGTTGTGTTTTTGCAAGCAGGAATAGAGGCGCTGGAGGGCCTTGTGTTCGTTCGCTTTGGCTAACAGAGCCTGCTAATCAGCGTTAAACTGCGTTCACGTCCATCATCACAAATCCTCTTCCATGCTGAAGCTGCTCCTGCGACTGCTGGTCTTGGAGGCGCCCGGCGACACGGAGGACAGCAGGGGGTCGGCGCCGCCGTCGTCCATCAGGATATCGCTCAGCCCCATATCTCCGGCCATCAGACCGGGGCTGAACATGGAGGAGGCGTGGTCGTCCAGCTCGCCGAAGGTCAGCGTTCCCAGGTCCAGTGGGACGGTCATGACCCCGCCCACTGGAGAGGCGGAAGGGGGAGGGGAGAGTAACGAGGAGACGTGGGTGTGGTTTAATGGCGGGCCGCCCAGAGTGAGGAGTGTTTTGGGGGCAGGGTCAGCGCCGGACAGTACAGATGTGAGCTGCTGTTGCTGCTGCTGCTGCTGCTGCTGAACGACGATGGCTTCTGGAATCTGAGACGGAGCGAGGCCGTGGACACGAGCCTGCATCTCCAGCTCCTGAGCCGAACCATGCGGAGCAAGGAGAGAACAACAAATCAAACGTCTGGGTCAGAGTCAGAGCTCCAGCAAACATACAATCTGAACACAAGACTGTAACCAGGGTTAATAAAGGACACGCAGCTGTAATCCCATCTCTCTAACTTCATCTCTTTTTTTAAAGGAATTTATTAAATCACTAGATACATCACTTTAGTTTAAAAAAAATCTCTTTTTGCTTTTTCTCTTTGCCTTTTCCCTTCAAGTCTTCATTTTCTTTATTTTGTCTTTCTTTGTCCTCTTTCTTTAATATTTTTTTTGCTTTTTCCTTTTATCTATTTTACCTTTAAATTTTACTTCCTATTTTTTTTTCTTTGCTTTCTAGTTATTTTCCTTTCTTTTTTCTCAGAGTGCTGTGAAAAGTCCCTTCTATTTGTTTACTTTTTTTCATATTTCTATCCTTTTCCCTCTAGATTTTTTCCTTCTATCTTTTTGCTTTTCCTTTTTTCTCTTTCTTTCTTTAATTGTCCCTTCTTTCCTTTCCCCATTTAAAATTTCCTTTTTTCTGTTTTTCCTTCCATTTATTTAATTCAAGTCATTTGTAACTTTTTCCTTTCTATTTCTTTCCTTTCTTCATTTTTTTCTTTTATTTTCCTTCATTTCTATTTCATTCCTTGTCTTTCTTCCTTAGAATTGTCTCTTTTAATTTGTACCTAAATTTCTCGTTCTCTTCATTTTATTTCTTTCATTTGCTTTTATTTCTTCCCATCAGTTGCCTTTATTCTAATTTCCTTCATTTTCCTCCATTTCTATTTCTTTCTACCTTCACTTACACCACTCCTTCCCTTTGTCTTTCTGTTTCTTCACTCTCAGACGGTACACTCTTGACAGGGTTTAAGAAACTCTATTGCACCACGGTGTAACTCCCGGAGGAAGATTTCGAACTAAAGTGGTGCTTTAGTAGAAAATCTTGGTTCACTTCACAGCTTTCATCTCAAATCCACCTCTACAAAGAAGAAACTCCCTTAATAGCTCAGTTTCTGGCTCTCTACTCATCACTCCTCAAACACTAAGCCTATCCACACTGTCCTCGAGCGCTTCACAGCACTCGGAGATCCGGCTGTAGCTCCTGATACGTTTACGGCATGCTGTGAAACCGCTCTGTAACACTGGGAGCAGAGGAAGGGGTTCAGACCTGTATGCGGAGCAGCAGCGCGCGGTTGGTGTGCTCCAGCTTCTTCTGCCTCTGCTCCATCTCCTTAGCCCTTTGCTGCTCCTTCTGTAGCTTGCGGATGTAATCCACCGACGCCTTCAGGATGGTGCCCTTGTTCCAGCGCATCTCACTGAGTACAACGGGCAAACACAGGTTAGACCAGATCCAATCCCGCTTACAACATTCAAGAGAAACTGAATGAACTGGAAGGAGCAAAGCAGGCTTGATACTGACGGGTCGCAAGACTTGGGAACGAGGTCTCCTAGTTCCTTGATGCGGTCATTGATGTTGAATCTCCTCCGCCTCTCAACTGCGTAGAAATAAACTTGATTAGCAGCAAAAAAGAAAAAAAGAAAAAAGAAAAGCACAAACTGCCCCACTATTTATTTATTTATTTATTTCTGTATCGCCTAATGCTAATTAAATCCTTCTTCAGGAACACACTGTTGTTGATTTTCTTTTTTAAACATTACTTCAATTTACCCTAAAAGAATGAGTTTTGCTCAAAGAATTAAAAAAAGAAAAGAAAAAGGGCCGGCCACCGGTTACTTTCTGTTTTGAGCATTAATTAGAATATCGAAGTGAAAGTTCATGAAAGTTTGGTTCAGAAACCACAATGGAAGGTTTAAGAGCAAGAGCTGATGAAACTCACTAAGGTTGTGATTGTCTTTCTTTTGCCGATCCTTGATGATAGCTTTAGCCTCAGCATCTGAAAATATTCACATCATGGAATAATGAGATTTTCTTAAATACTTTACACTGCTTAGAAGTAACACACACACACACACACACACACACACACAAATAGAAGATTTTAAGACTTTGGCCTGATCGTGGAAATTATAACTTATTATTTGTGTCCGCCACAGGAGGAATACATTATTGACAGATTTAAAATCTACATGATGATAATTGATTTCAAAGCCCGATGCTCAAGAGAATGAGGTCGGAAAATTACCGACTCTCAGTGGAAGTGGTACAGGGGTTGCAGACGTTACACTGACTTTAATTTGCGATTACAACCCTTAAATTTGCCTTAACGTTAATCTGTCTCAACTTTAAAGGGCATCTATTCTGCAAATTTTTTTTTTAGCCTTTTAAATAGTTCTCCAGTCAAACAATAATAATAATAATAATAATAAAAAAACAATCCCTGCTTTGTTTTGTCTCTGTTTTTCCATGGTTTAAACAAGCTGATTAGATTTCCCCCTAATGTGACCTCATATAAAAAGATACCCCTTCTTTAAATAGTCCAAAGTTTGACCTTTTAAATCTTATCAATTTAATTGGGTCATTCCAACGTTCCACCAGTGCTTGGATACCATAAAGGTTTCTCAGTATGATCGGACTTCCTGCTTCACATCTGAAACCCCGGCCTCCCAGGAACTCCTTTAATGACCCAAACGTGGAAATGGCTTAGAGCGAGGTCAGGACTGTACGGGGGTGGATGTGGAAAGTGAAACGTTTCTTTAAAAACGTTTACACCGTTTAAATTTTTTACTGCGGCTAAAAGTCTCATTACCGTACTGTCTTTGAAGTCTTCTGTAAACGTCAATCAATATCATACGCCTTCATATACACTTTCATTCACAAGTGAATTTTCATCTCTAGTCCTGGTTTGACTTGAACGCCCTTCGTACATATAACTCAATACAGATTGGTGCAGAAATAAAGAGAAAGGTTTGCATGTGTTCATAAAAAATGAAGGGGGTTGAACAGGGTGACGTCCTGTACCTGTCAGCTCGGTCTTGACGTTCTGCAGGTTTGCCGGACAGGAGTTGCTGACGGTAATGGTGGGCGTGGTCATCCCGGTACCGCTGTAGACATCCAGGAGATTTCCCGAGACTGGCAGCTGCAAACCACCAATAGTAGCAGAGAGTTAAACCAGGCCCCGCCCAGTCACTGCGTTACCCGCCTATCTAAACATTGCAACAGCGTGGTGTGGTATGCCATGTGCATTTAGAACGACATTAAATAGATCTGATAACTCTGAGCTGCCATTTTAAGTTTCCCACATGCGTTCTGGCTGGTGTATCATTTAGTGCAAAAATCAGACAGATGACAAACAGTAAGTGAAACGAGGTCGTTCTCCATTCTGATTATATGACACCGTCTTCACTTGTGGTTTGGAAATCCAAGTGTATAATGCAATAAGTTGCATGAAGGGGCACGACCAGATGCCCAAGCTTGGATTACTCATGTTTCTAAAAAAACAAACCAAAAAAAACTCTTTTGCATTTGCAAAAACGTGTGAATATCGTTCTTATATCTGCTTCTACTCTATCAAAATCACACATTCACCTTCTTCACATGCCATACAGACGTAAAAACCTGCCACGCTTAATCCAGTTATTATTTACAACACGCAGCCACCGTCTCGCCTCGCCTAGCCTCGTCTGTCTCCTAGACATAATAACACATCTCCTGCACTGTGTGCACATCCACACCGCTGAACCAGCTTTAAACAATAACAGTATTCCAAGGCCGTGTGCGATACCGTGTTCTTTAACAAAAAAAGCTCAAGACTCCACACAACCTTGTGTTCACTGTAACGGTCACGTCAGGTTTATTGTTAAAATAAAAAAAAGTTTTAAACAAATTTAACATTAAGGAATGACCAAACAGCAGAAACTACAACAACGACGACGACAATTTGTTTAACGATTTAAGATCCCGAGTGTAAAGTTCCAGCTACACAAACAGCCATGGTGTTTTAACTTCCTCCAAAACTTCCTCTCTCTCCTGATTGCCTGCGCGTTGCTGATCGAACATGGCCATGCGCTCCCTCCGAGATTAACCACACAGACAACGAGACTCCGAGACTTCTCAAGCCTTAATCACTCACACACTTGCACACACAGTGTAAATACTTTACACTGATGTTTGTAATCCAAATGAATTCGTACACTAATAAAAAAAAACTAAACAACAAAAACCCCAAACGTCCTACCTGTTACTGGTGACATCGACATAACTACGTCCTGCTGCATTTCTCATCATAAAATTCTGAAAGTCAAGAGAGAGGGGAACCCAAAAGTGCTCGGTTTACCTCAGTCTTAAGCCGTTTCTTTTCATTCTCCGGCACTAAAACCAAAATCCTCATCTTCTCTGAACTCTCCGACAGCATGCACTTGTTCCTCTTTCTCTTACAGCGCTTCTTTTTTTTTAAGGAACGTTGAGAATGGGGAAATATCTCTCAGATAAAAAAATAAAAAAAACCTTTTACTGTTGCCTATCAGTGTTAACACACACAAAAAAAACCCCATGCCTCTGTGTGTGTATAGCCCGGCCCCCTCCCTCTGTCTCCCTCGCAGAGGGTTCCCCACCCTGCACCGCCCTTTGGTAGCCATGTGTCAGAAGTGTCTGTTGGTTTCCAGAGAACTAACTGGATTCCAGGAGCTCGAGCACTAATTCAACTGTGCGGGTGCAAAAAAAAACGTCTCATTAAGGACGTGCCGAGGCCTGAGCGCTGGATGGGAACGCTTGTCCAGTAATTATGACTGTTGCAATTGCTGCAACCAGTGCTTCTTCCTGATTTACAGATAAATTAAATGAACTCGGTGCCAGGAACATAAAACTATATTCGACACGATGTTGAAACGTACATCTGATGCTTCCGGAAGGATCAGATTTCACGTCTGACGCAACGCTGATCTTTCTCAATATGGAAGAACCCACGACACATAAGTGCCTCTCTTAGGAAAAAGTCCTCACTAGTAAATCACCTCTTTTTTCGGTTACTACAAAGTATTTTTGTGACTTCAGAAACAAAATCTGAGGGAAATTAAAGGCTGAAATTAAGAGAAAGTTACGTATATTCAGAGTCAAGTTAAGCAGCTTATGTTTCGATCATAGCTATCTTTCTTAAAAGAATTCTTTTCGTGATCATTTGTTTATTTATTTTTTAAGTACGAACGTCTGATTTGACGTCTGGCTGGTCAATCGTGTCTCTGCCTTGAAACACAAGCTTTCCCCTTTGAACATGCCAAAAATTTGGGATAGGAAACATAGACTGTTTTCTTCTACACTGTTAAGAAAAAAAAGACTTCTATGGTTATATATAAATTACAAGATGTCAATCATTCAAATAATACTCTATATTCTTAAAGTTTTCTAAACAACCAATCGGGTGTGTGGCAGCAGTGTAAAAAAAAAAATATATATATGGGTTAGCAGCTTTGGGTACCGTTTGGGTAACGTCACAAACGTGATTTGTGAATATTTCTATAACTGGCTCTGGGACCTTCTGCGTTATTTACACTATGTACAACAGTCTTTAGAGTTTTCTCAGAAAAACTGGCCATAAACAATACCTAAAAATGTACTTCAGATAACTACTCGGTACAGGCGTGGTGAGCAGAAAAGCATCTCAGGCAACACAACAAGTCTGGTGGAGGTGGGTAATGGTGTGGGGAACTAGGCATTAACTAGGCATGCTAAGGGCCAGTTAATTACGTAATATCACACAAAACTGAGTGCTGTTGTGATGAATATCAGCATGGCTGCGATGCAGTCATTAGGCATGAGGAGCCGCTTGAGACTTTACGTTACATTTCCACTTATTCCGCGTTAGCATATCAGCTCCGTTAACTTCTGAGGTTCCACAGTTAAATCCTAAGTAGCATTAAATGTAAAGTTAGTTAGTAGGGTGTAGTGTACAGCGCCTTGTTTCACACAACCAATCGTGCCCTTCATTAGAGGCATTGAGGATTCAGCCTTATGTTAGAAGCTAGTTAGCTTTGTAGCTAAACGTGGAGACAATTCTGGACGACTTAGAAGCAGTTATTAGGCAGACAACCCCAATCAGTAATCCAGTAACGCACAGCCTTAACCGTTTGAGCCACCACTGTATCATAATATAATAAAAATCAATCACGGCTTGAATATTACAGATTAATTTTAGTATTGTTGCTGATCACATGCATCACCGGCAAATAAAAAATAAATAAATAAATAAATAAATGTTTTAACGTTTCAGCACTTCTTTCTTTAAAATGATGAGCGTGAACGCAAATTGTAAGCTTTAAAAGTGACAAACCATAACTCTAGACACTAAGTTACTATTTATACTTGTGTTTCGTGGTCATTACTGTGAAATCGCTTAAACGTCCACCATCTATCTGGTACATCAACTACAGTGACACCGATGCTATTATTAAACCCTCTTTCATGGTCCTTCAAGCAGAACTGGTGGAAATGCTCGTTTTTCTGTGTTATTTTTGGCTCCTTGTTCTGTCGCACACAAAAAAAAAAAAAAAGATAAACATCTCAGACTCCTGGTCTGCATTCTAGATCATGAGCACAGGCATGTTTCTAGGTTGATACTCACTCCAGGTCCATATCTTTCACGGTGTCCTAATAATAGTGTTCCTGATACTCGAACAGGAAGTGCATGATGTGTTTCCTTCTCCATGTCAAAACGTACAAGTATCTTTTTGTACTCGCCTCTTTACAAACAAATCGATTCATGAATTAATTCATACACCTTAAAATCACATTAACCCTTCTGTAACGACTTGCTCTGATTGAGGAGCGCTTCGAAATCAGGACGGTTTCATCCACCATGTTTTTTTTTCCGGGGGGGGGGACGGGACGCTAAGACATACCGTGTTGGGCAGCTGCAGGCCGGTGTCAATCAGCGTCATGAACTCGGCATCATTTAAACTCGACTCCAGGCTGATGATGTCATCGATCACGCCGTCGATCTGTATGGAAACAAAAACAATTAGTTAGGTTAGTCAAGCAGATAAAGAAACTACAGCTGTCTGACATTTAAACTTAACGGTCCCTGACTTGGTCAGTGTCTGAGCTGAGTCATAAGGCTTCTAGGTCTAAAATAAACCCGGAGCGTGGCGGTTTCATGGTGACACACAGGCCACGCTGCCATGAGACATACGGCAGGTCGTTTTAAACTTCATCTAAAACATATTGCAGCTCATTAGATGCCCTAACCAGATAAAAAAAACATTAACCTTAGATAGAATGTACTTCATGGTCTGGATCTGCAACAGCCTGGGTGAAGCCCACACTCCGGTTTATTAAGGAGACGCACAGCTTTAATAGCCAAAACAACAAAGCGTGCTAAGTGTGCAGGCGCCCATTGGGCTGCTAGTGTGATATTTACCAGCACAATGTGGCACTGAACAGAGAGCGCACGAGAGGGGCTGGCCAACTTCACGAGGACCTGACAAAGCGTGCTATTGTATTTACAGAGGGAACTGAACATACCGTTAAAGGAACTAGACACACTGCTGCTCCGTTATTAGAGCAGTTGCATTAATTACTAAATAGCTTAGTGGCTCTAAATTGGGTTTATTTAAAGATTAAGCTTGCATTGTTTTGTAGTGCAGATGATAAATTATAGGAGGTCTGACCGCTCATTAATAGGTTGTGCTATTTGCAGCTAAGCCACATTTTCTTTGTCCACAAATGTGTTTTTATTTGATTATACAGTTCAAAGCAGCGGCAGATTACTTAATAGTTACTAAACATATACTGTGTCAATACCATTATTTAGCAATTAATGGCATTTCAACAGCAATGTGTAATCAGACACTTTTTAAACTTACTATGGACAAATAAAGTCAAAACCATCTATGGCTAAAAACATACGAAGAGCAAGGCAGAGAAATAATATAACCATCACTACATGGAACAATTTTTTATTTTATTTTAATTATTCCCCTAAATATTTATGGTAATTTTCTGTCAATCATCAATGGCTAAAAACATACAAAGAGTAAGGTCTATGCTACAGAAAAATAATATAACCATCACTAAATAGCACGATTTTTTATAAATTACAATTTCTCTAAATTTGCCTGAATATTTACGGTAATGTTCTGTCAAAAGTAATCGCACATTAGACATAAGGATGGTCCTCTAAACTGCATTTGCCAATAAAAACATGATGAAGAAAAAAAAAAAAAACACTCCATGCTTTCTATCTTTTTTTTTTTTTCATTTTCGCATTGACCAGGGTTTAAACAAGCCAATTACAATGTAACCCTATTATGACCTCATACAAGAACAGCCCCTTCCCATTGTTAGGGAGGCTGTCGCTCAGCCCTGCTTGTCGGTCTGATCTTCTGTAAGGGGTATTTCAGCTGGATCATTAACACACACACTTTGCAGAGCTCTGAGACCTGCGTTAACTTGAGAAAAAAAAAAAAAAAAAAAAAAGAGTAAAATATAGGACCTTTAAAATTTTACGAATTTAAATCTAAATGAGCAAGTTAAATATTATGCAATGCAAATATCAGCGTTTATGTGCCTTACATACTAAATTACTATTCCCACTTGCACACACGTTATATATTGTTGTTGGTCTTTCAGCTGCTCCTGGCAAAGGGTCGCTACAGCTGAATTTCCAGTCCGCACAATAACTTGGCACAGGTTTTTATGCCGGATGCCCTTCCTGACGCAACCCTCCCATTTTATCCAGGCTTGGGACCTGCACTGCATCCAGTGGCTGGGGGGGTTTGGGTACCGGCTGGGAATCGAACCCGGGCCTTTCCGCGTGGCAGGCGAGAAACCTACCACTGAGACACCAGCCCCCCCCGCCTATTTCAGAGAACTGACCCACCAGTGCCCCAGTTACAGTTTGTTTCTGCAACCTACAGAACTTTATTTTTTAGCCCCGCCCCCACATTTGGATCCCTCTACAGTAATGCGATATTTCAGTTAAAACCTTCACAGTAGTAATCTGTTGTTGATATTTCGGCTACTCTTAGCACAAGGTCCCCACAGCGGACCACCCGGTCCCCACACAAGCTTGGCACAGATTTCACCCGGATGCCCTTCCTGGTGCAACCCTTTCATTTTATCCGGGCTTGGGACTGGCACTGCATGCGGTGGTTGGAGGTGTGACCACTGACTAGGAATCGAACCCGGGCCTTTCCACATGGCAGGCGAAACACCTACCACTGAGACACCAGTGCACCTTTCTAAAAAGCAAGGGATATACTCTACAGATTTCACCGTCTTTCACTTCTGTATGTGTGACTGAAAGCCAGGATTTGCAGCTTGAATGAGAGTGTACTTGTGGAGGATAAGTAAGAAATCTGATTAGAATCTGCAATTCATTTAAACATAACATAGTAGTCTGATGACGTGCATCAGATGCCGGCTTCGGAATTAAATTCCATAATAGGATCATATCGAAACATTACCCTCTAAGCCTTCTTAGGCTAGCAGTAACAAAAGGCTACATGTGGAACCACTGAGCAATAGGAGAAGTTTTGAGTTCCTGTTCTTTAATAGGTCATAAAAACCCTGACTACGGCACAGTTCCCCCCTCCAACCCTAGACATTATTCAAGCACAAAGGCGCGCGCATTCAGACATGTGTTCAGGATGTACTCGAATTCAAGGAGGTAAAGTAATAGGGAAACTCTACACATTGGTACTCAAGATGAACACTATAGACTGGAATTTGAAATGGGAAAATTAACTACATTAGAGGCACTTATGTAATATCTAACTTTTTTAAACATCATCACAAATGAGCGAGTGCTGCTGTAATGAATATAATATTTGGGTTGAATCCCAAATAGTGTTAAATGGAAAGCTGGTGCGCTATATGTAGGGTGTACAATCCCTTGTTCCAGACACCAAGTAGCTCCCTTGATCTGGGGTTAGAGAGGGATTCAGGATACAGCCTTGTATTTAAAGCTAGTTAGCTTTTCGACTCGCATCAAGTTGTAAACAGAACAACAGGGACGGTTCAGAGGCAATTCGGAACGACTTAGAAGCAATTATTAAGGATACAATTTGTTGTTTAAAACGATGGATGTGAAAAGATCCTCATCCATCTTCTGAGGAGTTAAAATGGTGAGAGATGTTTGACTGACAATACTAGTCCAAACATCAGTGATAAAGCTGAAGGCTAAAATATCCTGCACCAGGCTGCTGATGAGCTTCTGAACAAAGTCAAGCAGTTCTGGAAACACTTTCTTTACTTTTTTTTTTTTTTGGGTTGGGAAAACTAATATTTATATTTTATTGCATACATTTCCATTTAAATAAATGCCATTTCGTAGGCACCATTTATCCAGTGTGACTTATGAATCTCCTCAAACATCTTAGCAGTTGAAAGTTGAGGACCTTGCTCAAGGGCCCAGCTGTAGTCCAACACCACTAATCTACTCCTGCCACAAACAATTCTGCTTACTAGCAAAGCATCAGCCCCTTTCCCTTGGGGCTCTCTGTGGTCCTTCAGTACTATGGAAAACACTCATAAACCACAATTGTGATTGCTGAAATCAACAAAAAAATGTACAATTATAGGGAAAGAATTCTTCTTATCTACATGCAGTTGATGGAGATTTGTGGGATGCACATCCAGGGCACGAAGCTCCCGTTCCACCACATCCCAAAGATGCTCTATTGGGTTGAGATCTGGTGACTGTGGGGGCCATTTTAGTACAGTGAACTCATTGTCATGTTCAAGAAACCAATTTGAAATGATTGGAGCTTTGTGACATGGTGCATTATCCTGCTGGAAGTAGCCATCAGAGGATGGGTACATGGTGGTCATAAAGGGATGGACATGGTCAGAAACAATGCTCAGGTAGCCCTTGGCAGAAATCGAGACTCATCAGACCAGGCAACATTTTTCCAGTCCTCAAATGTCCAATTTTGGTAAGCTCGTGCAAATTGTAGCCTCTTTTTCCTATTTCTAGTGGAGATAAGTGGTACCCGGTGAGGTCTTCTGCTGTTGTAGCCCATCCGCCTCAAGGTTGTGCGTGTTGTGGCTTCACAAATGCTTTTCTGCATATCTCGGTCGTAATGAGTGGTTATTTCAGTTAAAGTTGCTCTTCTATCTGCTTGAATCAGTCGACCCATTCTCCTCTGACCTCTAGCATTAACAAGGCATTTTCGCCCACAGGACTGCCGCATACTGGATGTTTTTCCCTTTTCACACCATTCTTTGTAAACCCTAGAAATGGTTGTGCGTGAAAATCCCAGTAACTGAGCAGATTGTGAAATACTCAGACCGGCCCGTCTGGCACCAACAACCATCCCACGCTCAAAATTGCTTAAATCACCTTTGATTGTGATTGGTTAATTAGATAATTGCATTAATGAGAAATTGAACAGGTGTTCCTAATAATCCTTTAGGTGAGTGTATATATATATATATACTCAGCAAAAAAATAAACGTCCTCTGACTTTCAACTGTTTTTACTTTCAGTAAACTTAATGTTTAAATATTTGTATGAACACTAAAAGAGTCAACACCATAAGACATAAACTAAAAATGTTTCCCAATGTGTCCCTGAATGAAGGGAGGATCAAAATCAAAAGTACCAGTCAGTATCTGGTGTGGCCACCAGCTGCTTGAAGTACTGCAGTGCATCTCCTCCTCATGGACTGCCTATTGCGGACAGTCTGAGCACTGATGGAGGGATTGTGTGTTCCTGGTGTGACTCGGGCAGTTGTTGTGGCCATCCTGTACCTGTCACGCAGGTGTGATATTCGGATGTACCGATCCTGTGCAGGTGTTGTTACACGTGGTCTTTCACTGCGAGGATGATCAGCTGTCCTTCCTGTCTCCCTGTAGCGCCGTCTTAGGCGTCTCACGGTGCGGACATGGCGATTTATCGCCCTAGCCACATCAGCAGTCCTCATGCCTCCCTGCAGCATGCCTAATGCACGTTCACGCAGATGAGCAGGGACCCTGGGCATCTTTCTTTGGGTGTTTTTCACAGTCGGTAGACAAGTCTCTTTAGTGTCCTGCGTTTTTAGAACTGTGACTTTAAATGCCTACTTTCTGTAAGCTGTTAAGGTCTTAACGACCATTCCACAGGTGCATGTTAGTTTATTGATTATGGTTAATTGAACATGCATGGAAAACATTGTTTAAACCCTTTACAATAAAGACCTGTAAAGTTATTTGGATTTTTACAACATTATTGTTAAAATACACAGTCCTGAAAAAGGGACGTTTCTTTTTTTGCTGAGTATATATGATGTATAAACTTATACATCAATAAAGAAGGACATTCATTTCTGTCGATGTTTAAAGGGTAAAGATAAATTAAAATAAATATATATTTATTTAAAAAAAAACACCACCGCTTGTCATGTAGAGACGCAAATTACGTGTTCCGTGTGCACGTGAGTGCACGTGGCTATGTTGTTAATATACAGGACTTTGCAAATAAATGTTGGAGAAAAAGGATGTCTTTAAAAACATCTAAAAAAAACCTATAAAGCAAACTAAACAGTAATTAATGAAAGATGTAAGTATTTGATGTCAGGCTGTAAGAACCCTTTAGTCTCAGGTACTGTATGATTTGTGCAGTTTTATAACCGAATGAACTACTAAGTTTTACTGATCATCCTGCAGAACCATCTGGAGTTCTACAGACGACTTCTGAGGGAGACACCTTACAATTTACATTTAGTTTTTTGTTTAAAAGGTGTTCGCTTATATAATGTGCTGCTTTCTTTGCTGGGACACAAATGTTTTTCTGGAAATTTCAATTTTGTAGTGGAAATCAGCAATGTTTTTGTACTCACTCAATCATAAAGTCATAACAAAAAATCTATAACAAAGTTTGTACTAAAAAGCACAGGGTGATAAGACTTTTGCACGGTACTGTACATACTAGATAGTGTGCTCAATTACCAATTAATTCAATAAAATAATCAATAAAATAATTATTTTTAGTGGTGACTATATATATAAAATAAAAAAATGGATTGCAAAGAAATAGCACAGATTTATAAGATCAAATGTTTTTATGGTTGTTTTGTTTTCCCGAGTTTTAAACTTTAATCCTTTGTTGTTGTTTTTTTTTCTTTTTTAAAGAAGATCCCATTCACTGGGCGAAACCGCAACAGTTTTTTGCGGCAGTTGACATCCGCTGCATACACCACCTCTCAGTACACCACACTCGCGCTACTGCTAATGTACCTGTTTTTATTCTGTTAGCGCGAGAGCGAACTGTCTGCTTGAAGTATAAGCACAGCCCAAATGACGTTTCACTTTGCATGGTGCCGTATTTTTGTTTAAACCCATTAACACTACACGGCATGCCAAAGAACAGGTTTCTGCCAAAGTACGTGCAGCACCTTCTAATCCAAATGAAAACGCATACTTTATCCAAATGCAGGGAAATCAAGCAAACCACAAACTGTGTGAAAAAGTCTTTGTTTTGTTAACTACTGTTTCTCATGGATTTCTGGCCACCAAAATCCACATCGACACATGGACCTTTTACACTACTGTGAATGAAAGTACAATTGAATTTTATCGAAATCCTAAAACCTGACATACGCAAATATGGGATTTCTGTAACAGATCGGAGTTTGTCACGGTTTAGAAATTACCTCCTCTTTATTTGAGCCGAGGCTAAGCACGGCCAGTGGGCTGCTGGGAGTGCTGCTGGCGGCCGGAGCCAGTTCGGGGGCGGAGCCTGATTGAGGCGAGGGCGACACGGCCAGCGTCTGACTGACCCCTCTGTTTCCGAGGGTGTGAGAGAGGTACTGTTTCACCTGCTGCCTCTGTGCCTGCTGGATGTGATACTTAGTCGGGTTTTCCAGGTGAGTCTGCACCTGAGGAGAAGCAGAACAAACATGATTAGTTGCTCAATCCACACTTTATAACCGTATCTGGACTAAAGATGTATGCATTTTTAAAAAGAGCGGCTTTATTCTTTTATAATTCGGTGCATGTTCTAATGTAATATATCCAACATGATGAATTACACATGAAAATCTCTTTTAAAAAAAGCAGTATGTAACGTATGTTCCATCATCTAGGGAGTGGGGCTAATTTCTGGACCAGAAAAAGAAGAAGCCTACATCAAAACAAATAGTGAAATCCATTGTACAGAATTTGGCAAATCGCAGGGATGAAATTATATCTCTACTTATGGTTTAGAAATACATCACAAAAATTATAAACTGCAACTTTAAATCTTATTGACTTCTCATTGATGTCTGTGTGAAAAAAAAATAATAATAATAATAATCTGCAGGATACTGCAGGGTACACAGAGTCCCCCCCCCCCCAGCCCACCTACCTTCAGGATCTCCACCGGGACCTGCGTGGTCGTTGGACGAGCGTTGGGCAGAGAGGACGAGACGGAGATGGCGGGAGTGGAGTCCAGAGGCCTGAGCTGAGCGCTGGACGCCTGCTGCTGGGCCTCTCTCCTCTCCTGGTCCTGCGCCTGCTGCCTCATCAGCTCCTGCCTCAGCAACACCCGTGAGGACATGGCGGACGTACTCAGGGTCACAGCAGGAGCAGCGGGGGCAAGTGAGCCACTAACGGAAGGGGGAACAAAAATGGTGTAGGTTACAGCTTTGAGCACCTTCCTGTGCCATCACATTACTGCTAGAATTTAAGAGACTGAGTTAGCGATTAGATGGTGATGAGTTCAAATCCCAGGCCTGTCAGTAGGCAAAACGATTCATTCACTATTGCCTAGTTTTTAATTCTCTCTCAATTATAAGCAATCCGGATAAACAAATCTGGCAAATGAATTAATGTAATACGTCAGTGTCTACTAGAATTTAAATTACTACTGATCTAAAATCAGCTTCTCTTTATTAATATAACTGCTCCGAGTTAGACAGAAAACGCAAAAACTGATCTGACATCATTATTTTTTTTTTATTCCAAGTGAATTACATGGGTGTGAAACACTATTTGAAAATCCTTCCACCCAGTGTGTTTTGTGCTTATCCTGTCAATCATTTTATAGAAACACCCCTACGTAACATGTAAATAGTAGCAATTATCTTATTTATGTCAAGAGGTAGGATAAACACTGATCAGTCATAACATTAAACCACTTTCCTAATATAGTTTAGGTATCTCTTGTGCTACCAAAACAGCTCTGATCCATCCGCTTATTCTAATGTAATATATAAAGCATGCACAACGAATGAAAATCCCACGTTTAAAAAAAGCAGTATGTAACTCTAAAGTCATGGCCGCAAATTAAATGTGATTCATTAGCCCAGGCCACCTTCTTCCAGGTCCGATCCTCACAGGCCCCTATTTCCTTAAATCTCAATCAGATCGAGCATCTGTAGGATGGTCACATATTGCAGGACTTAAAGCATCTGCTGCTAACGCCTTGGTGTCAGATACCACAGCGCACCTTCAGAGGCCATGCAGAGTCCACACTTCAGAGTTGTTTTGGCAGCACAAGGGGGAGTTGCGCAACATTAGGCGGGTGGTTTTAATGTTATGGCTAATTACCCGATTCCAAATCTAAGCTTAAGTTTGAAATGGTTGCTTTACTTTTAGGTTTGGAGTGTATAAAAGCAGCACGTAAAAAGCACTTTGAAAGTTTCTAAAGGCAATTAGGTCCGACAACAGGAACACATACACACCCCAGAGTTCTTTCACTTACAAAATCTTTGCTTTCACTTCACCACTTTCACTGTGAGTAAAATCAATTATGCATAACACTAAGCCTTAATCTTTAACAAATCCACCATCGTGTTTCTGCAAAGACAAAAGGAATGTATTTTAAATTAATATGAAAGAAAAGAAAATCTGATTCCTACAGTTCTTCTTCTGGATGCACGCTTTTTTATTTACAATAAAATGATGATGGCTTGCTGTCAAACCACAGGATTCCACATGAAGGAGGAGTCTGAACCTTGTTTAAAAAAAAAAAAAAAAAGAAGAAGAAGAAAAAAAAAAAGAGATTTTCGATGAACTAGAAAGGCCAAAACATCCCATCTGGTACTCAATGTACCAGCATAAACCTCCAAACAAATCCAGAAAAAGCCACCGTCCCTAAACTAAACACAAAAAAAAATTAATTAGTTAAAAAAAAAAAAAAAAACACACGCGCACGCACACACGAAATGTGTCCAAAGTGTCGAATTTCCCATAAAAAAGTCCCGCGTCTCTCTTCTTAATAGGTCCGGCGCTGTGCTGAGTCACGGTGGGAAGTCCCAGAGCTTCAAGCAGCCAGCGGCGGCAACAACAACAGCAGCAAGCAGATGTGCTCACACACGCTCAGCTCCGAAGTATGCAAAGTCAGAAAGAGCGGCAGAGCATTCGTAACTCACAGCTGAGAGCGGGTTCAGCCCGTCGACTTTCCCCAAACACTTCTCTGACCTTTGAAAGGTGTGTAGTTGCGCAACACTTCAGTCAATCAGGCGTAATCAAATCTTCAGTCTGACGGCAAAAATTCCACACCGGGGCTGGGCTGTTTTTATAGGCTTGGATTGGGGAAGAAAGAAGGAGCATGGAGTCTGATTTCAGAGTTTAGTCTGTGGCGTAATACGTAGTGGATCGCAGTACCAACCTTGACTGTTATACACACAACCATGGAGCGAAGCAGAAGACTTTGAAAATACCACTTAGCTACAAAACACAAGCTTAATCAATAACTGTCGTGTCAAACGGTATTTATCCAATCCTCAAACACACAATGTCACTGATGCTTAACAGTAAGCAGCTCCTCATGTTTTTACTGACCAAACACACTGCAATCCTGTCCACAATCCCAAGACTTGTTCTTTCACAGGTCAAAGTTCACCTAGGTTAAGTCAATAAAAATTGAAGCTGGCTGCTCCCTAAACTAATCCTGCTTTCACATCCCACGTTCTTTCTCTCTCAGGCACTACATTACTCATCTCAACAAACTTTATTAGTGATTATAAGTGCTTGCTCTATAAACATTAATTATCTACTTAAATCTCAAACATGGCCATTAGTGCCAGGACAATTATTTAAACAATTATGCAATTTAATAAAAAACTGATTTACTAACATATCGCGATTCTTTTGTGTGCCAATTCGTGTACTGCAACATTGACTTCATGACCTAATTTTTTAATGATTTGTTAATTTAAATGTTTGCAGTTCCTCTATAATCCTACAGGTGATGCTCTCTAAACTATTCACACTTTGGCAGGCAGCACAGCGTCCTGTGCGGTAGGAGCAAATTATTTGTTTGTTTAAAATTGTAACAAACTCAGGAAAAAAAAATAATAATATCGAATCGTGATATTGAAGCGCAATACTGATCAAATCGTCACTTAGGTATCATGATAATATCGAATCAGGAGGTCCCTGGTGATTCAAATCCCTACTATTTAAAAGTTAACTGATTAACTGATCTTCGATTGATCAGTTTTCGATTTAGAATCTGTTCACACTAACTTGAAATGATTTAGGTGAATTTACTAATGCCGAATTGTTTAAAATCGACAAATTCTTAAAAAATACACGAGAGAATCTTCTGCAAATACGCGTGTTTTGCAAGAGTATTTACTCTTCCTTAATTGCATTACTGATACCTACTATATACTCGAGTGTGGAACAAAAGTTTGGCAGGAAAATTATTGCTTTTGTAATGTTAAAAAACAAAAAAAATCAGCAACACGTGGCATGAAGCATTTTATTAGCATTTCAGCAAATATACCTGGTGAAAAAAAATTTGTAGAGCTGTGATATTTATTATAATATGGAATTTAATCACATTTGTACGGTCAGTTTTTGATTCAGAATCAATTCAGACTTTTTGGACTATTAAGATAAACACTCAAATGTGAAAATTCTTTAAAATTGACCAATTCCTTAAAAATATTCCACAGTTTTGACAGAAAATTGCGTCTATTTTCTGCGTTTTGTGAAAGTCTGGCTATTTCTTCCATATTTAAGTCTATACGCAATTGCTGAAATACTGCCACCTACAGGACTGGAGTGTGGCACAGAAAATTGCCAGGGAAAAACAAATTTGCGTAGACATTAAAAAATAATAAAAATTCAAGTTAGATAGCATTTCAATGCCTATTAGATATTTTCAGTAGTGTGAGAAATATATCTGCTTGAGACAAATCAGACATTAAACATTTGTGGTATCAAATTGATTTAAAAAAAACAAAACAACAACACACAATTCCTAAAAACTGAATCAAATCACCAGTCTTGCTCTGATTCTTAGCTCCTTGCATGATCAGAATTCCGAAAGACTCAAACTAGCCCTGCTCGATGTCAATCAGAGCGACACTATGTAAATCCTCAGAACCTGCAGGCTTATGTATGCAGAAGAGGGTGGATAGCACTTTTGGCTTGTTGTGGGTGGTGGAGTGAAAAGGAGAGTGCTACACTGCTACACAACACACAATGAAGTGAACCTAAGGTAAAGATTTTTACATATGACTTAACTTACAGCGTTTTCGTAGCTAAAAATACTTGAAAATTCATTATATTTAATATTTTTGCATGACAGTATTTTTTTTAACCGTAATTAATTTCAAATTAGCCCAGCATGTGTGTCAGTCATATGATTAAACCTCACAACCTTCTTCTTCCTCCTCCGTATCTGCTCACATCCCTTTCCACCATGTGCATTAGAACGTACAGGAAACTCACCTGACTGTAATGGGCTGACTCTTGAGCTGATAGAAGGTGTCCGAATCGGATGTGAGGATGCTGTCCACCTCGATGTCAGCAACGATTCCTGACTCGGGTAAAAGTGGTTCCACGCTGATGAAATGAAGAGAAAAAAAGAAAGAAAGAAAGAAAGAAAGAAAGAAAGAAAGAAAAACAAAGAACCAATTTAAAACAAGAAATACTGTATTTCCCAACACTGGACAAACCTACACTGAGTGGATTCTTTAGGGAAAGTTTTACTCGGGTGAAACTAAAGGTCAGGGTGGCAGTAGATCATGAAGTCAGACTGGAGTATTCGTAAGCTAGTCTGCGCTTGATTTATAGCAGACTTCATTCGGGGTGAACGAAATTACGTTTGGCTTGGGCCCAAGACTGAACCAGTTAGCTCACTAACAGACAAATCCTGAATTAACTTGGTGACTAAGATTGATGGCTGCACTTACACTGTAGGCCTGGATCAACAATTCATAATAATCTTTTGAGACAGAACTGATTTTTCTGTTTAAATATATTCACTTTCACAAATGACGAATGACCAATTGATACAGGATTTGGTCTAACATATGGCCTAACCATGACAACAATTACAGAATCAAACCCTGAAAAATCAAATGTCAGTGTTTAAAAGACATTCAAAAGACCAGACATTGAATATTTCTGACTTGGAGATTCAAATCACACACATCAGCAGAGAGAGAGAAAAACAAACCCCCAATCCGAGTTGTTTATCCATACCCGATCTGTTTCAGATGACAGCGAAAGAAATCTGTTCGCCGTGTAAATGTAGCCACGTACTCACCCCCTATCTGTACATCTCCCGTTTTTATTTCAAATGACTTCAAATTGGGAAATCACCCCAATCTAACAGTGTATGTCAAGCCCAGTTAAAAACCACCGAGACAGAGGAAGGAAAGGTATGGTACAGGATGATGTTCTCAACATTACTGACATTCTGAACATATTTTACACGCAGAGCTGCTAACCACATTACAAACAGAACTAGAAATGGCCATGATGAAAGAGACCAGCTAATAATGAAACTCCTCAAAGCCAATAACACTGAAAACTGTAGACGAACAAAACAAAAGAGTACAGTATGAGGAAAAAGGAAAGATATATCATGACATAATAATTACTCAGACTGTACAGAATGCTTCCAGGACACTTCTGTACCGTCTGTTATGGAAAACAGACAAAGGATTTTTAAAGAGTTATTTTAGCTCCTTGTCTGGTCAATTAACCCGAACATCAATCTAAAACGAGTGGTTTATTAGTAACAGCAGTAATGGAAAGTTTACGAACGGAAATGTTTATGGTTTCAATAAACGCAAAGAATGTTACTGTACACGTTTCAGTTGTGCTTATAGAATAAACCTGAACTGACTGAGACCACGGAATAATAATATTTTTTTAGAAAAAATGTGCATATGTGTTTGGCATCTTTGCTTTTGTTTAGTGACTTATTTTCTACATTCGACAACAATATTGAGGATTTCAAAACTTTGAAATGACACATATGGAATTACGTAATTATGTAACAACAACAGTCAGTTGTTATTTTAAGACACAGAGGTCAGCTGTTCTGGAACAGTTTTTTGAACAGTATTGCTCCTACCTCTGCTAAAGTTCATTTAGAGTCACCAGCCTCAACAATCACCAATTAACAAACAGCACCTCGTTGTGAAAGATTTATTTGTGATCGTGAGTAGCAGACACGTCTCAACATTAACTGTTCGAAGGAGATTATTGTATATTTTGGACGCCTCCAGGATTGCTTTACAATGTAGAATAACAGTGTAAGCGCTTGTAAACGTTTCAGAAACAGACGTTTACATTGAAGTCTACATTTCTGTGATGGCCCACATTTTTAGAATTAGTTTATACAGTCAGTTTCTACAATGACTTACATATATATAAGAATTGCTACCTGATCATCTATATTTTTTTCAGTTGTTTACGCAAGGGTCTACATTTCTTTTCCATCAGTTTACACCTCTGTCTACGTTTTACCAGTTTATCTCAGTAAATCTCAAGAACGATCATCGAAAACGTTTCACTGGAGTCAGAAGTTTTCCTTATGATTGTGGTTGCAGGTACCATACTAGTCTGAGAGATGCATGGAATTAAATTCATTAAAATGTACTCGAAAACGAAAACAAAAGAAGATATTCTAATATTTTGAGAGTTTTGATTCTCATGAGTGTAAGCCATGTAATCATCGAAATTAAAACAGAAGGCTTGGAAATTTCTTTTTACATGTAATAAATATAGAATATATATGAAAGTTTCAGTTTTTGAATTAAGTTATGAGAAAAAAAAAACGTGTACATAATGTTCTTATTTATCGAGATGCTCTACATAAAATGAGTTTAGAAGATTCTAAATCGACATTTCTAAAAGATTTTTTATACCATAATTGTCTACGGTTCTATATGATAAAGCCTCATGATATACATTTCTATAAAACTACGCAATCATCTAAAACTAAAAGTTAACATGAGCTACATAAGATTCGTCGACATGATCTAGATTTTTATAGTATGATAAAAAGGGATGTGCGTATTTATAAGATCCACAAGAGTTACAAAATATTTTACATATTTACACGAGGATTTACACGATTGTTTTCAATTTTATAATTAACTTCTCACTATTATTTTGTTGTTAGTTTTTCAGCCTCTCTCTCATTAAGGGTCGCCACAGCGGACCATCCGACCCGCACAACAAGACACAGGTTTAACGCCGCGTGTCCTTTCTGACCCGACCTTCCAATTTTATCCGAGCTTGGGACTGGCACTGTATCCAGTGGCGGAGGTTTGGGCATTGGGTGGTAGTCAAACCCAGGCCTTCCACATGGAAGGTGAGAAACATACCAATGCCACAACTTTACACTATTATTATGTACAATTCCATAATACTAGTTTACATTTCTACACGATATGGATTTAAACGATCGCCTTCAACTTTATAATTTACTTTACGCTATTATGTACAATTCTATAATACTACTTTACATTTCTACAAGATGGATTAATGCGATTGTCTCCAACTTTACACTATCATGTACAATTCTATAATACTAGTTTATACTTCCACAAGATGGATTAACGCAATTTTCTTCAACTTTGTAATCTACACTATTATGTACAATTCTACAATACGACTTTACATTTCAACAACAATGATTTACACGATCATCTTCGTAATTTAACTTTACACTATCATGTACAATCCTATAATACTAGTTTACATTTCTACAAGATCGTCTACAAGTTTATAATTGAACTTTACACTATTATGTACAATTCTACAGTACTAGTTTACATGACCTTCTACATTTCTATGGTTTTCTACACATCTGTAATATTAATTAAGAAACTCTTCACATGACTTTTAACATTTCTACAGCACTGGTCCACATCCAGCACATTTCTGTAATAAACACATCACCTCTCTGTCCCACGACTTCACATGAGTTTCTGTAACATTGAGCCACTTCACCATGACCCTGATGTGATGTACAGCTTACACACACACACACACACACACACGTCTGTTCCCTCCAGAATGTAAACAGACCCCAGATCAAGCTGTGCAGCCAGGCTGGATTTCCCCCAAACACACAAACAGCTCGTGTTTTACTTCTTACTCTTTACAGACAACATGCTCTCTCTCTCTCTCTCTCTCTCTTTCTCTCTCTCTCTCTCATGTGAATTCCGCGATCAAACTCACACACAGCAACGCCCCGATGTAAATCGTTCCCTTTCCTGCGCGTGCTGTGGCCATGTTGCGCCCTAACGTTACCCAGATCACCGGCCCGGAGCACTAACCCGATCAGACGAAACCGCCGAGGACATCTTACACCGTCCCTCTCGCTCAGTACGGGTCCGATCCGCTCCACGGATAAAGAGAAATCCCCAGTCAGAACCAGGAAATCGCTCGAGTTGCGCACTCCGAAACAAACGCCGATAGTTTCTAAAATTAGGAAGCGAGACTAATGTTGTGAATCGCCAGAGGGCGCCATCGCGCCGCTTCAGCCGAACTCCACCGTGCTCTACGCACAAGCACGAAGCCCGCCTCCTGAAATGTGATTGGCTCACGGGATCACGCCTTCTCGCTGTTATTGGCTAGATGTTGATGCGTTTTTGCCATGTGCTGCACCCTGGTGATTGGACGGCTCCCTAAGTCAATCATAGTGTCAGCGCGTTCAAGAGGCGGAGCAAACAAATAAACAAACAAATAAGATGTTAAAAGAGATAAAATTAAATACGGCAAATAAAAAAATACAACCAGGTGAAACTTAGATCACAAAGATTTTAAATAAATAAATAAATAAATGAAAACATTTTAACATAAATAAAATAAATATTAATACCAAGTGAAACTGAGATATCACAAAACATTTAAATGAATAGCTAAATAAGAATAAAAAAAAGAATAGAATAAAAAATAAAAATATATTAAAACCAGGTGAAACTAAGATAAAAAATTTAAATAAATAAATAAATATTCATAAAAAAATAAAATAAAATAAAAATTAAAAATTTGGAAATAAACAAGTTTTGCAAACAGGTGGAATTTGATGTACAAACATTAATAAATATTTATCAAAAAAATGTTTTTAAGATTTGTAAAAAAGCAGGCCATTATGAGACAACTTGTATATAAATATTAAAAAAACAATTTTTATTTTAATATGATTCAACTGTTGATAATGTCTAGTTGGAAAAAGTATTGCATTATACACAATTTATGTTTGCCACCAGAGTACCAGCAGTTCACTGTGCCTTCTTTTTAATCTTAAATCTATTTATCTCTCATTATACCACAGTATGTTGAATTCTCACATCTGATAAGTCAGGAGGTGTGAATGATTGTCAACAACAGTAGCTTTGTTCTTCCTGTATCTCAGATCATATCACGCTAGCTCTAATAAATACATCATTTCTTTAGTAGCAACTTACACAGGGACTTGCATGGCAGACGCTATATGAAATAATTAAACTAATTGCTATATTGTTGATATGGTGAAGTTTACTGCATTTATTAAAGGATAAGTTTCTGGGTACCAAAAATAAGAGTTAAAATTTTTGGTTTCCTAATACGGAAAAATCTTTAGTTCCGAGAAACACAATCCCTTTCTAACCATTTTGTTGTTGTATTTAAAAGAGAGAGAGAGAGAGAAAGAGAGAGAGAGAGAGGGATTGCTGCTGCAATTGCATAAGTGATGTTTTTTATAGATATTATATGCAATTATGAAATAATACATTTACATACAATGTAAATTTACATTACAACTTTGTGGTCTTAACAGGAACTCCTGCTTTGTGTTAATGTTCAGCAACCTGACCCATTGTTGATTATTTTTATATAACAGCAAGTGTATTACTCCTTACTTATTAGACCTGGGTTATAAAAGCCAATAACTAATCTCCTAACATGACCTCAAGGCCAAATTGATTTCTGTTTGGGTATCTTTATGTTTTTTTGCAAACAGACAATGCCGACGAAGGTATTCCTTCATGCATGCGATTCCCTGCAGTCAGCAAAGCTTCAGCCTAAGCAATATAAAACAGCACAGGCAGCTCTGCTGAGTCATTTCCTCTCAGATGTAAGCCCGGGATGAAGGCAGGAAAACAACTGGAAAACGACTCCCTTCATTTCTGGGAAAAGTTTTCATTTTAACAAGTGTGATGGTTTTCATTATGAAACTGTGTTCGTTGGGACTTTTCTCCAAAACACTGCGACACAAAGGTCACAGACGAATAGCACATTGTGTTTTCTTTAAGGGGGGAAAATGATTTTAACATCAAACATTCTTTAGAGACTGGATTCTGGACTTGTCTTTCAGTTTCATCACATTGCCCCATCTACATCTGCAAATAATAAAGTTTAAAAAAGTAAATGTTGGCTGTTTATGGTCATTTAAACACGGCTTAAAGACATATGGTAATTAAAAGGCCACAGCATTATTTACATGACAGAAAGCAGCCTGTGTACAAACTAAATCCGAGCTGTGGTTGGCTTTTTTTCATTTTTTTTTAAACAGACTGAGGGATTATAACGAGTCAAAACTCTCGAGTTGGAAGACCGTTAACCCCATACTAAAACGTCTGATCCTGTAGTCTGACTTCAATGTCCCAACAAACTTAAAAAACAGAAATGAATCTTGTTAAATCAAAATGAAGCACACTGAATCAAAATCAAGTAGTTTTTAAAAAGTTGTACTATACTGTCTGGGTGGCATTTATTTATTGCACTTACAGAATTCCTTCTGGCTGATTACTTTTATTCTATGATAAAATAGTTCAAAGATCATGGGCGTGGTCTCTTTCAGGATGACCCCGCCCCAACAAACAGGCCATGAGGACACAATGAATATACGTACATACTGTACATAATGTATGTGTATATATATATATAAAACAGAAATTCTGTTTGTTTGTTTGTTTGTTTGGGTGGCAGGTGGCATTTGTGGCGTCTGCAAAGGTAGTTCCACATGCGTATCACAGGTGTAACAGTGCAACAGTAGGTGGTGTCATCGTTAACTTATATGTCATACTGTAAGCGTGTCACAGGCGTTTCTCTCAGCATTTTAAGAACGTAAAAAAAATTAAATAAATAAAAAATGAAGGACTTGGAATTTATAGATTGGTGTAACCAGAAAAAGGAGAAAAGAATGTAAAAGTGTTAAAAATGTGTACGCAAGGCCGAGCTTATAGCTACTGAAATCCTGGATCAGACTGCAGAGTTGACAGCGAAGCGTACACAACATACTACTGGAACCTTGCCCTTTAAGGAATCATTGAATCAGTGAAATATGATGTCCATGCATATAAGTGTCTCAAGCCCTTTAAACTTTGGATATGCAGTTTGCAATTCTTTCCGCTTTACAATCTTGACATCAGATCTGATTGTTTTATTACCTGATGATGTAACCAGTGTATAAGGTCAGTTCGCATGCAAGATGTGTGTCATATGAGACTTAAATAACAAATAAAACATGATAATGAATCAGATATGACAATATAACATCTGAATCGTAATGCTAAAATCCTTATTACACAATGTTAGCTCTTGTTTATTTAAATATGGGAGACTAATTCTGTTAAATTGCTATCTGCCTTTTCTTTACGCTTATTTATGCTTTCAGTTTCCCTGGGGTTTAAACTGTTTTCTCCAAATCAGATTAGAAGTGCAGTATACAAACAAAGGATTTAACAGATTTACCATGACAAGCATGACCATATGGGGAAAATAAATTGATGTTTATCTACACGGATGAGTAAACACCTCCTGAATGGAATGAGGTCAAAGATAAAATTGGGTGAATAATTTAAAAGCTTTACCACCCAGGGTCTGTTGGCTAAGCGAGCGCAGAACATAAACAGTCTTTGTGGTGGGTTATCTATATGCCCTTAGATTCGGCACAAACAAGGTCCTTGTCCTCCGGATTATTATGCGTGTCTAAGTGAAAGCTTCGACCGAGCCTCTATCAGCACTCCGGTGGCGAGAGTCACACAAGCCCACTTCCTTTTTCCTGTAAAGCTAAGAGCTTAGTCTGCAGTCTGTTGGATGATTTATCAATCAAAGTGTCACAATAGAGGCATAAAAAAACCACTACAAAAGTTGCTGAGTGCAGCGAAGTTCGGGTCAGATGAGAGAATGTGACAAGCAGCAAGTTGTAATCAACAAGGAGGTCAAACAGTCCTAAAAGATCATAAAACTCACACAAACACACACACGCAAGTGAATTGTCTCAGCTGTGATAGTCGGTTCACTCTCGAAATCGAACCCTTGCACTTGTGGAGTAGTGTTGCAAGGGTTCAATCTTTTACACATCAAAAGAGGAATTCCTTTCTCTGTCGC
This sequence comes from Clarias gariepinus, assembly GCF_024256425.1. Taxonomy (NCBI): domain Eukaryota; kingdom Metazoa; phylum Chordata; class Actinopteri; order Siluriformes; family Clariidae; genus Clarias; species Clarias gariepinus. Next base: position 4,911,508 of record NC_071108.1, on the reverse strand, counting down.
CACAACGTCTTTATCTACTGCTACACACCTTTAAATCGTTATGGAGGAAAAGCAGGTATCGAGTCATAACAAGCTTATTGATCACCCAAGTCCCAAGCTCACATCTGACTGGTATTAGTTAATAAAACACAGTAACGTTATAAAATGTCTGACTGTAGTGCTGCTGCAATTCCAATCACATGTTTACATTAGTTAACTTATTCTATTACATTATCGGTACAATGCAGCGTCAGCACTTTAAAACCAGCGCTAAGATTTCCTTCACTGGAAAAAATTTCAGGATGGAGAAGTTAGCACTTTGTGGTTTTGGCAATAATAACTTCACGTGAGAGGGAATGACTGAGTATAGCACACTATGATGTGCTATCAGGAAATGGTTCAATAATTAATATATATATATATATATATATATATATATATATAAATAATTTATTATTTTATTTTTAATAAACAAATAAGGTTCATTATTCCTAACCCAACAATTGAACACGTTAAAATTAATCATTACTTATTAATGGTAACAACCTCAGTTTAAGTTTAATTTATACAGATTTAGCAGCACAACCTACAAAAAATTAGTTTTGCGACAAAACTTAAAGAAGTTGACACAAATTTGAAAAAGTCTGTTGAAAATCCCACTTTCGTCGGTTCTTAATAAGAAAATGAGGCCACTAAACATACAATGTCTGCAAGTGTTCCCCCTGGTGGTATACAAGTGAATAGATATATGAGCTACGGAGAAATATTGTGCAAAACACACATCATTGGTTTATAAATTTTTAACCAAATTTTTTTTTAACAGCAATTACTAGATTAATGATGAAATAACATCAAATATAAATTAGATTGCAACAGCAACAACTGCTATGGGAAAAGAGCAAGATCTAAAACAAATCAGATCATGCTGTTATCTACCACATTACCGCTGAATATTTTCTTATAACAGCACATAGGCAATGTGTCTTACTTTTAAAACAATTGTTTATGTTGTAGGTTTTAATACGGCAGTTAATCTGGTGGGACGTTCAAAAAACAAAAAATGGAAATCAATCCATTAATCAATGAAACAGCTACCTAAACAATATTTCAATTCAATGTTTCATACTAAAATTAAATTATGTAGATGAAATCAAATTAATGGGAACAAATATTTGTCCTGTGATAGGCTACAAGTGCCTAAAGATCCAATTCATTAAAAATTTTAATATACCAAGCTCAGCAGCAACCTCATTTCCCCCCTCATCTGTTCCAACCATTCAGCATCATTAGTATACTAGTATACTATACAGACCAGAACTGATCATCTGTCAACATCTGCACATATACTGTATGTCATCATATCTGATCATCTATAGTGCTTTATCCTGTATACAAGGTCGGGCGACTATCCCAGGAGACTTAGGACATGAGGCGGGGTACACCTTGGATGGGGTGCTAATCTATCGCAGGGCAAACACACACACACACACACACACACACACACACACACACACACACACACACACACTCAAATGCTTATTCACACACTGCAGGCAATTTGGTGATGCCAGTTAGCCTAATGTGCATGTTGTTGGACTGTGGGAGGGAACCGAAGTACCTGGAGGAAACCCACCAAGCATGGGGAGAACATACCAACTCCATGCACACAAACCTGAGGCAGGAATCAAACCCAGGCCCTCACGGTGCAAGGTGACGGTTCTAAACATTAATGTATATACATAATATAATATAATAAAATAAAATAAAATATAATATAATATATATATTTATAAACTCTCATGTCATGCAGGAGAAACAGGAGTCTGCACGACTCACCTCAGCAAGTTAAGAGATTCAGATGAATCAAGGATGACGAAGACAGTCTGATGTTGCTCTCCAGGTAGCTCTACCTGTCTGCTCCTCTTCTCCAAATCCGGATTGTCCTTTTCTTCCCCCTGCTGCTGCTGAGGTTTTAAAGACAGCCCGGACATTTCTCCAGAACAAAAAAACCTGCTGTTGTATCTTTTCTTTTTTCTTAACTCTTAAACCCTTATTCAGGATAAAAATACAGAAACCTTATGTATTTTGTATCTATCTTTTCAATTTGCCTGTTAACGGTAATACTTAACATAAGCAGTTGTTTGATCTTGTTTCTTTGCTCTTTGATCTTTTTTTAAATGAATCAAAACAACATGACTAAGTTACGCCGCTGGAAAAAAACAAACAAACCAAGCCTAGTTACTATCTAGCTCCGAAAAAGTGTTGCACATTCACATACACACACAAGCACACACAGATAAACTAGCTATCTGTCTCCCTTCTTTAAATTACTTCTTCATTAAGCTATTGCTTAATTAATTAAGCCTGACCAGCTCTGATGTCCGGAAGCCTTCGCTTGAAATGACTCATCTAGCCCATGAGATCCACACAAGTACTGGAGCGAGCCATGGAGGAAGCTGATGACTCGTTTTTGAAGAGTCGATTCCTTCTGTTGACTCTGAATTTTTAGAGTCGATTCATTCTGTTTCACGCACTAAGACAGCCTAACACGTTTTTATTCGTTACAGAAATACATAAAATGACAAATCTTTCCGATGTAAAGCGTGTTTAAGTACGTAACCAAGAAATAAATCTCCAACTAACAAAAACAAATCAAGCGCTAACTTGTTTACTGTATCAGTCGTTCATGATTAAAGTTGTCATAAATTTATTTAAAGACCAACCTAGATGTATTTTTATTTTTTATGTTTTTTCCCTGCAAACATTAATCCGTAAAGCTGACTGTGGTTATTATATCCATCGCTCGAATCGCACAAAACGTGCCACGCGAGTGAATACGTTGCTGAATCGACTCGATGTCGACTCTAACCGTCCTGGAATCGAATCCTTATAAAAACGGAAAATCCCTGAAATGACATCATACCGACGACTGATCGCCAGAGCCTGGAGAGACAGGCACATTGACCAACAGCAGCGCGTGTGGGCGGAGTTTTGTTTCTTTTCCACCAATCAGGTGACGAGAGAAAGTACATGTTTACAGTACTTGCAGTTTTAAAAGGACCCTGTCTTTGATTCAATTTCCTAAGAAATTTCGTCAGCACAGAAAAGATGTGGAAAGACTTCCATGTAATTTATAAAATATTTATAGAAATAAATTACAATATAATATAATTACAATTAAATATTATCGTAGTTTTAACAAGATTTTCATTGTAAAATACTGATAGTACTATAAGGAAAATATTATTTAATTGCATATAACAGCATTTTCCAATGAAAATTTCTATCAGTACTATGATAATAATAATATTAAATTGTAAACTATATTCTGTATAATATTTGAGCTACGGAGAAATATATATTTCCCTGTAGACATTATAGTGTATAATAACTCTATAATGTCTGATTCCAACACATCAATAGCTCTATTCTATATAGAACAGAGCTATTGATGTGTTGGAATCAGACATTATAGAGTTATTATACACTCTATAATGTCTACAGGGAAATATATATTTCTCCTATATATATATAAAAAAAAAATATATATATATATATATATATATATTTTTTTTTTAAATATATATATATATACATGACATGCAGGTTAGGCTAATTGGCGCTCCCAAATTGCCCTTAGTGTGTAAATGAGCATGTGAATGTTGACCTACTACAGTAAATACAACAGTAATCATAACTGGCCCTTCACGGTCTCTAGTTCGACTAAGTGAGATTCCTAGATGGATGCAATGATAACTTGTTGTGCTTAATAATGACTCAATAATGATAATGTTGTGCTTAATAATGACTTAAAATGACACAAAGCACATATTGTTTAAATTACAAAAGTAGTCAAAATGACATTTTGTGATCCAAATTAAGATTAAACACTCAAGATGTTTTTTATTCCTTTAATTCATAAACATTTCATGATCTTGCACAGATTTTCATTGGGTTATCAACATACAATGGTACCCAGTGGCCTGCCACTAATATAATTAACGATAATAATTAGAATAGTACTTGTAATAACAGTAATACTCATCATGTGTACAGCAAATTTATACAGATTCCATGAAGGAAGGCAACAAAAAAAGACCTATGACATTAACATGGTGATTTTGAAAAAACAAAACATAAAAAAAACATAAATGACACATTTTGCATAATGCAAATATGTTAGTGCTGTTTTTTCTGAACAAGTCAACACAGGAATATGGTTTTTTATCTTTAGTCAAGCTAGGTCGCCTCTGATGGTGGCGAAAGTGGAGGCGACCTCTCCGATAAAATTTAACAAACACGATTTCCAGCCAAACTAAACATTTTTGTCCCACAAGGCAAGATGCCAGAGCTTAATTCTTCACTTAAAAAAATCCGACAGCCACGTGGTCTAGAGATAAATGTAGTAGTGAGGGCAAAAACATCCATAATGCCTGCTTCAACTTAATTTATCTTCCTTCACTTTTTAAAACAGCGCTGCCGAATAACCCTGAAGGATAAAAACGATATGAGTGTGTAAAAGATTAACGTCAAGCGCTGCTTCTTCTAGACACTTTCCCTAAATTAAGTGTGTAAGATCCTGTCAAATTTATGGCATGTCTAATTTACGTCTAAAGACAGCAATACGCTGACACTCTTGTGGAAAGAAGTGCTTTTCCAAAGTAGATTTTCCGACAGCTTCTTGGTAAACTTGTGTGAAAAAAAAAAAAAATTAAATGCTACACTGAAGCAGGAGACAAAATCCAATCTTGCATCCTGACGCCTAAAATGACAGTTTAGTGATAAACAGAATCAAAAAGTAGCATGACTGCGTTTGTATACTGTAGTCATTGTTTAAAAAGGCATCACTCATGCTACCAGAGGAAAGAAAGGAAGTTCTAGTATATGATACATAAAACTGAAATGAGATTTTTGCTGTTTCGTAGTCATTATGAATCTGTTCTGCACACAATCGTTCCTGCTGTTTAGTTCTCGTAGCAAGAACTATATAAAAGTATAAAAAAAAAAACAATAAATATGTGTGGTAAAAAAACACATAGATAATAATAATACATCAACACAATAATACATCCCTTCTGCAGTATACTTTGGCAAAAAAAGCTTTTTTTTTTCTACAACAGAAATTCTAATGTAATGTGCAAAAGTCTTGAGCCACTCCTCATTTCTTCATAAATTCAATTAAGTAGATTAAATTACAGTTGGGGACAGAATCGGAGAATTTCTTTTTCTTTTCTTTTTTTTACTGCAACAGGCTGCAAAGTGCCCAAAGATACAATTTAAAAATCATTTGTTTACACACGAAGCTCAGCAGCAACCTCGTTTCCCCTCTCGTCTGTTCTATCCACTCAGCATCAGCAGTATAATATTCACTGATCTGATCATATCAAGCACCTGTTTCTCACTGGTTCATGTCTTAATTTAGATTGTTTTATTCTTAAATGATTCATTGATCACCGTGTGGCTTAACAAATAAAGAACATTAATTGGAAACTGGGTCAGGTACAGAGATTTGACTGAAAATAGGATAGAAAAGGTAAGCCTAGAGAACTATTTCATAAGTTAAAAAATACAAGATCTTTGAAAGCAAAATGAGGAAATGGGGGGGTCAAGACTTTTGCACAGTACTGTGTGTAAAAAGGAATGGCAAAAAGCATGAACTTGTAACAAAGATGAAAATTCAAAAACAGGTAAACAGATATCTGGGATGCTGGAGGTCTGCATGAGTGAACGCGTGGCAGGCTCAACTGATGACTGATGAGTGGGTGATGATCAGTATGAAGTATGAACTCACACGCATACAGACATTCAAGGAGACTCTCTTTCTCTAAGGCGATTACCGTATTTTCTGGAGTATAAGACATATAAATCTAAATGAAATGCATGTATAGAAATATTTATGTGCTGTAAAATGTCGCTTTTAATCCGTAACACTGGGACGGTGAAAAGCGAAACCGCTGCTCTAATGACGCGTTGTTTAGTATATAATATAATTTGATATAGATTATTGTGCCATTTGTTTTTAAATCAGTATCAGCTGGTTTTGATGTTTAATTTGCCTTTTTTTGTTGCAAAAAGTACAGGCAGTTCAATGCACTATGATGATATATATGTATGTATACTATCTTAAATTGTGATTTTTTTAGTCCAGAAAATACAGTAAACCTTTAATAATCTAGAAAATACAGTAAACAGTCCACTGCTCATGTGATTACTCTTTTTTTTTTTGTTTGTTAACCCTTTCAAGTGAGAGACAATCAGGCAACACGGGAAAAAAGTCACTGAACTAAAGAACGGGCAGACTATGCTCAATCAAGCATGGTGTTTTCTGACGAACAGAGAGCAAGATCCAAAACATTTCCCGACAAGCACAAAGAGTTCCAGCAATCCAGCATGAGCAACTCGACCCAATCATACCGGGGGATCCCAATTTATCGACAGAATCCTAATACAACATATCGACTTTTTTTGAGGAAAGTATAAAAAAAGACGCACGGTCTCCACAGGATGCTCAGGATGTCGGTCCAAATGGCCACGTAATAAATTTTACACCGAGCTCGGAGATAACACCTGACCCACAAAACTGGGTTCTGAGCAATAAATTATATATTTACAGACTCGATTTTGTATCTTTTACCACTTTTCATACACAAATACAACACTGTTTAAAATGCGCAATAGGATCATCAAAACCTTTGCCCTGTTTCATTCTATATATAACCTTTAGGTTCTTATCAAAAAACCCATGTTTACCTTAATAAGAGAGAAATTTCACAAATTAAAAACTAGTCGGCTTCATGAACACTCACTCACTCTCTCTCTCTTTCTCACGCTCTCAGTCTACAAAGTCTCCCAGTATCGAAATCCAACCAAACACTACTGCACACTCGACACACATTTCTCATGACTAGTCTTTTTTTTTTTAGCTCAGAGGAAAAATTTTATTAGCACTGGGATTTAGAGCCCTATTGTTTAATTGAGACTTTTAACAGTTTTATTAATCCTAGGTTTTTAGCAGAGATTCTCTTTTTTGTGTACATTGAGATTAAGCCAAATATTGCAAAGCTGCAGTTCAGTAAATGGCCATAGGGTGGCACAATGGAGCTATCCTGGTGCTGGAGGTTGTCTGTTTTTCTGTGGGTAAGTTTATGGTTGGGGGTTTTTCTGGATGCTCAGTCAGCGTAAAAGGTCAGCCTGACAAAATTCAGCAGAGCTACGAGTCGAGTGACTCCAAGTGGCACAAGAGATTCGAGTGCCATAATCCTGACTATAGTACATACTACTGTGTATGGGTCTAAGTGACCTGGCCCATTGCAATGTTAATAACAAGCAAACGAATCCTTTTTGGTTCTACTACTTGAATAAAATGTATTAAAATCAAAGTGTAATTTAAAAACCAATAAAAAAAACATGATTTAATTTAAAAAGAATTATACATTTTGCGGCTATACTTTGTTCTCCAGCAAGGTACTGTATTGTTGAGATATATGTAAAGTACTACGAAAGTTCTTCATATACATATATGGTGGCTTAGTGGTTAGCAGTGTCGCTTTGCACCTCTAGGGTTCTTCCCGCCTCTGCTCCGTGTGGTTGGTGGGTTTCCTCCGGGTACTCCGGTTTCCTCCCACAGTCCAAAGATATGCAGATTTAGCTAACTGGCGTTCCCAAAGAGTTTCGACACACCTTCTGATCCCATGGTTGTTCCTGATTTCTATTTCTTTCTACATATCCAAAATATGCAATGATCTCCTTTGAACAGTTAATATCGAGATGTATCTGCCACTTATGATCTGTAAAGCCTTCATAAGGACTTTAATCTAAAATGCCGTAAATTGGTGATTTCTGGGGATGGTACCTCTACATGTACTTCTCCTCTGCAGCAGAGGTTTTAGTCTTGCTTTCCAGTAAACGTCTTCATGAGAGACAGTTTCGTCATGGTGCTTGATGCGTTTTGTAAATGCACTCAACTTTGCATTATACTGTTCCAGAACATCTGACGTTTGTGTCTTAAAATAATGACTGACTGTTGTTGTTGTTGTTTTTGCTTAATTACCATATTGCCATATGTGTTATTTCATAGATTTTGAAAAAAAAACAAAAAACATTATTGTTCTAGAATGTAGAAAAAAAAATCATTGTATTAGAAGGTGCATCCAGACTTTTGACTGGTACCGTATATATATCCAATTTAAAATGTCTATTTCAATATTAAATACTGTTGTTATACAGCATGATGTGCAAATCCTTTGACCCATACAAAGCATAATATATACTATATATATATATATAACCTAGATATTAATGTATATTTAGGATTCATGTATATTTAATTCTCAACACCCCTTTTTTTAGGGAACGCACTATATACTTAGGAAGAAGGAAATGATACACCTTCAAACCAATTCTTTCGTTTTACTTATGAGATTCCTGGTTACTTGCACCACTGGATTGCTCTTTATATAACTAAAAACACCTTACAGATGAAAATGTCTATCCACCGCACTATTCTCTATCCTGACCCTGTTAATGCTTGTTTGTATTTTCTAGTCACCTGATCACAATGTCTTCTCCCCAAAACAACACGTTTACAAGCACGGAAACTCTGGCAAGAGATCAGTTGTTTAAAAAACAGCACAGTACTCATTTTTGGATAAAAAAAAAAAAAAAAAAAGCAGATCTGTCTAACAGTGAACTCTTCAGCCGGCGGAGGTGGAGAGACGATATTAAGCAGGGTGACTATACTGACACGGCGGTTGACGCACCATGTGCAGGGCGATCACACTCACGGAGGATGAGCAATACACACAGGATAGTACCTGTAGCTATTTCATGCAACTTACGACTGACGATAAGAAGAGGTTTGTGTAAAACTTGTTGTGTGTGTTTGTGTGTGTGTGCACGTCTAAATGTGTGTTTGTGTGTATTTATGGCAGGTAACTGTCCTTCTCGTCACATTTGTACAGTTCATGTGTGCAAAAAAAAGAAAAGAAAAAGAAACGAGAGCTTTCATAAAGCGATCATGTGCTTTCTCCTAGAGAGCTCTGTTCCTCCGCTTCTTCTTCCAGAGCCTCCGAGATCGAACCGTGCACTTGTAGCTCCTCCCCTCTCCCGGCTCTGGAGAGCACCTCCAACCAACGGCGTTGGAGCTCTTCCCCGTCGGCGCTGAAGTAAACAGTCAGGTGACTCTGGCTCATTTTGAAGGCGTAGCGCCGCTCCAGACGGTCACATGACTCGGGGAGGGAGACTTCGAAGCCGATGAGAGGGATGCTGCGCTGGGCCTTGACATCCTGCTCATAAAGGCACGAGAGGAAAACAAACACAGGGTCCTTAATTCCTTAATTAATAGCTTAATCCACCTAATTTATGTTATTATAAAGCATGATGGTGTTTGACCTGCATGTAAACCAATGCATGTGCCAAAAAGTAAGAAATAATAGAGTTGGGGTGTGCAGTTAAAGAAAATTAATCAATTAAATAGCCTTGACAGGAGTTACACAACGATTTTATCTTTTATTCAGTAAAGAGTGTGTGAGTGTGTGCCCTGCGATGGACTAATACCCGGTTCAGGGTGTGCACTAAGTCTCCTGGGATAGACTCCAGGCCCCTGTACACCAGATAAGGTTTTCAAGCGTTTCCCCAGGCTAGCAATATGCACTGCCATACTCTCATGTGGTGGTAGGTGGCAGCAGCGAGCTGCACAAGTATGAAGGTAAACAACCCATACTCTACTGTGTTGTCACGATACATCACGAGATATTCAACAGATAGGCTGGGCTTAGGTACAATTTTCAGCAGTTAAGCTATACAGTATTAAATGATATATTGAACTTAACTTATATATAGATTTATTAAGACGTAACCCGATCGTAAGTCAAGACACTGTTACCGACCTATCAGAATCAGGTATTAAATACTGCTGGGGCAATATAGGTCTAATCTCAATGATTTAAGAACTTTTTTCAGAATTTCGAAACTATAACTCAGTGCTCGACATCAAACCCTTTGTTGATGTATGGCAGTGTCAGTCACCATGTGTATGTGTGTTCCTAGAAAGTAATTTTTAGTTTTTTGTTTGTTGACAGACAAAGAGTGAGACAGAAGAGAGAAACGAGTGTGAGTGCTTGAATGTCCGAACTATGAACTATGCATCATGTAACGGACGAGCAGATTTCCCACCTGTGGAGCACCATAAATGTAAAGCACCAGGGGTTCGTTTTCAGGGACGACAAACCAGGCCTTCTGCCAGCCGCGGCCGCTGCCCTTCTCCATGTGGTGCAGGAAGCTGCAGAGGACGCTGTTCTCCGCCGCCACAGAGGCCTGTTTCTGCAGCACAGATAGAGAGAGAGAGAGAAAAGAAAAATCAATCTGTTAAACAGATCAGACTAGGGCGAGGATTCTCCAGTATTCCCTGCTTGAACTTGAGCTTGGAGTACGGCCTATGTGGAGTTTCATATGTCCATGTGGGTTCCCTCAAGGTTTTTTTGTTCCCTCTTACTTTTACAAAAAAACATGCCTTCAGCCAAATTGGCTATGTCAAATCGCTTCTAGAAGGTGAACGAGTTTGCAAAACGTGCGCTTGGAAAATGCCCAGAGATGGACGGGAAGCTTCTCACTCAGGGTGTACTTTCACCTGGGTCGGCTGGTTGCTGCTGGGTTTTGGCTCATCATGCAACTTAATGAGCATCTCAAAGGCTTGACCCCTGATCCATGAGTACTACTGTCACTCATGCACTCATTTATTTTTTAACACAGATTCACCGTAAATGCACTGTATGTATAAGGTGGTATCAAAAAGTTTCAAGACTAGTTTGTTAACACACCAACAAATGGCAGCACAAGGCTGCTCGCACATCATCCTGTGTACATCGGGAGCTGCGCAACCGGTACTAATCTGGCTACGTATGTTACCCATCTACAGTTTTATCATGGACAGCAAGTCAGAACAAAAAGCGAACATGAAATTCTGTGGCAATGTGCATCAAAAACAAAAAAGGAACCTGAAATTCGCAGCATCGGGAATTCGTCTCCAGGGGACAGATCGTCAATAGTGAATACTACTGTCGCGTTTTAAGGCGTCGGAAGGAGGAAATACGGCGAATGTGACCAGATCTATGGCAGAAAAAAATGGATGCTCCACAACGACAATGCATCCAGGAGAGTTTCTCGCCGGAAGCAACATGATTTCACTTCCACATCCACCATACGAGCCGGATTTCATTCCTCTTCCTGAAGATGAAAATCCAGGTCCAGCGCGAATCCCATAAGGTGCTTGACATGCTTTGAAAATAAGACCTCCAGGACATGTTCCAGAAGTAGGAAAAAATGCTGGGAGTGCTGTATTGTTGTGCAAAGGTCATAGTGTGTGAACGTAGATAAATAACTGTAAACAGTGAATGTCGAAACCTTTCGATACCACCTCGTATCAATCATCTTTGAAAGTCTTCATGTTCTTTAAGTCCTTACCTCTAGAATGGAGCGTCTCCTCTGAGTGCTATTGGTCAAGCTGGCCGGAGAAGGCGGGACTCCCACCAGCGTCGTATAGCAGTCTATACACACCCGATTCGCTCGATTGTTATCGTACAACAAGCGCGCACGGAATTCCGAGCATTTCCCACATACCACCTACAAAAAAGGTTTGGAAAAACAGAATAAATTGTTATGAACAAGAGAACAAAGTTATGGATATTTTTAAAAAAATATAAAACGATTCGGTTGGTGTGTTGTGTGTATAAGGTTACACATACATGTCCGCATGCTTTGCAGTGGTGGCGTCTCTTAGTGATGGAGTTGAACGGCTCCTGGCACTTCATACACAGCGTTACTTCTTTTTCCCGGATCGGAGTGGGAGCACGCTTTCCCAGCTCCGTGCAGTTCTAAACCCAAAACAGGGACAGTAGTGGTAAATAAGATTAGAGGTGTAAAAATAGCAGTGGCTCAGATACAGCTTAAATAGTTCTTGGGCATAAACAGTTGAAATATGCATTCCCTCTTAGGTTTTTATTATATTTTTTAAGTTTTTTTAATATATGAATTTTATCAAAATAATTTTCTTTCGCGATGATTGTTTCTTTTACTCGCTTTCCTCTTGGAATTCTCTGTCGCAGTAAAGAAGGTGTGTCCTCTGTGCCTGTCAGTCTCAATGAAGGAGGTGTGTCCTCTGTGCCTGTCAGTCTCAGTTCAGGAGGTGTGTCCTCTGTGCCTGTCAGTCTCTCTGAAGGAGGAGTGGCTTTTGTGCCTGTCAGTCTCAGTTCAGGAGGTGTGTCCTCTGTGCCTGTCAGTCTCAATTAAGGAGGTGTGTCCTCTGTGCCTGTCAGTCTCAGTTCAGCAGGTGTGTCCTCTGTGCCTGTCAGTCTCAGTTCAGCAGGTGTGTCCTCTGTGCCTGTCAGTCTCAGTTCAGGAGGTGTGTCCTCTGTGCCTGTCAGTCTCTCTGAAGGAGGAGTGGCTTTTGTGCCTGTCAGTCTCAATTAAGGAGGTGTGTCCACTGTGCCTGTCAGTCTCAGTTCAGCAGGTGTGTCCTCTGTGCCTGTCAGTCTCAGTTCAGGAGGTGTGTCCTCTTGCCTGTCAGTCCCACTTCAGGAGGTGTGTCCACTGTGCCTGACAGTCTCAGTTCAGGAGGTGTGTCCTCTTGCCTGTCAGTCTCAGTTCAGGAGGTGTGTCCTCTTGCCTGTCAGTCCCAGTTCAGGAGGTGTGTCCACTGTGCCTGACAGTCTCAGTTCAGGAGTTGTGTCCTATGTGCCTGTCAGTCTCAGTTCAGGAGGTGTGTCCTCTGTGCCTGTCAGTTTCAGTTCAGGAGGTGTGTCCTCTGTGCCTGTCAGTCTCAATAAAGGAGGTGTGTCCTCTGTGCCTGTCAGTCTAAGTTTAGGAGGTGTGTCCTCTGTGCCTGTCAGTCTCGATTCAGGAGGTGTGTCCTCTGTGCCTGTCAGTCTGTCTGAGGAGGTGTGTCTCAGTTTAGGAGGTGTGTCCACTGTGCCTGTCAGTCTCAGTTCAGGAGGTGTGTCCTCTGTGCCAGTCAGTTTGTCTGAGGAGGTGTGTCCTCTGTGCCTGTCAGTCTGTCTGAGGAGGTGTGTCCTCTGTGCCTGTCAGTCTCAGTTCAGGAGGTGTGTCCTCTGTGCCTGTCAGTCTCTCTGAAGGAGGAGTGGCTTTTGTGCCTGTCAGTCTCAATTAAGGAGGTGTGTCCACTGTGCCTGTCAGTCTCAGTTCAGCAGGTGTGTCCTCTGTGCCTGTCAGTCTCAGTTCAGGAGGTGTGTCCTCTTGCCTGTCAGTCCCAGTTCAGGAGGTGTGTCCACTGTGCCTGACAGTCTCAGTTCAGGAGGTGTGTCCTCTTGCCTGTCAGTCTCAGTTCAGGAGGTGTGTCCTCTTGCCTGTCAGTCTCAGTTCAGGAGGTGTGTCCACTGTGCCTGACAGTCTCAGTTCAGGAGGTGTGTCCTCTTGCCTGTCAGTCCCAGTTCAGGAGTTGTGTCCTATGTGCCTGTCAGTCTCAGTTCAGGAGGTGTGTCCTCTGTGCCTGTCAGTTTCAGTTCAGGAGGTGTGTCCTCTGTGCCTGTCAGTCTCAGTTAAGGAGGTGTGTCCTCTGTGCCTGTCAGTCTAAGTTTAGGAGGTGTGTCCTCTGTGCCTGTCAGTCTCGATTCAGGAGGTGTGTCCTCTGTGCCTGTCAGTCTGTCTGAGGAGGTGTGTCTCAGTTTAGGAGGTGTGTCCACTGTGCCTGTCAGTCTCAGTTCAGGAGGTGTGTCCTCTGTGCCAGTCAGTTGGTCTGAGGAGGTGTGTCCTCTGTGCCTGTCAGTCTGTCTGAGGAGGTGTGTCCTCTGTGCCTGTCAGTCTCAGTTCAGGAGGTGTGTCCTCTGTGCCTGTCAGTCTCAGTTCAGGAGGTGTGTCCTCTGTGCCAGTCAGTTTGTCTAAAGAGGTATGTCCTCTGTGCCTGTCAGTCTCACTGAAGGAGGTGTGGCCATTCTGTCTGTCTCTCAGTGAAGGAGTTGAGGGCTTTCCATCTGTCAGTCTCAGTTACGTAGGTGCGGCCTTTGTGCCTGTCAAATCTTAGTATTTCGAACTGAATCATTTAATAAGATGTGCACCATACACTATATAAAACATAAAATAAACACAAGCTAGATTAAAGGATGTCTCACCGGAGAGTTGGGAGGCGTACAGTCGTCCTCGCGCACCGAACAGTTCAACATCCTGAACGTCTCCACACTCTGCTCGTGCTTTTGGATAGTGGCCTGGATCGCCTGAGAAACACGAACAGAAGATGTTGTGAGACATGATACAAAAATCCTAAGTAGAATAAAAGCGAGGGACAGGACATGGTGTGCTACAGACGCTTACCTGAATCCAGTCTTTCTTTTCTTCTTCTGTCCTATAGGTGAAAAGATTAAACACAAAGTCAGAGTGCTGCTATAAAATACATGGATGATAAATAACCACATCACATCATGCCCTCACTGCCATCTAATTCACACGATTCGAGATCAAATAGACAAAAATATATCAATCTCCTCCCACAATCACGCCTTATTAAAACACTTTCAATGCACAGAACTGTTTTGGAAACTCCACCATGTTGCCTGCCTTGTAGCTGAGAGTGTGTTGCTCAGTTAAACTCACCTGGCCTGTAGTTCGAGAGAGCGCTGTTTCCCTGAAACCAGAAACGTCCGGGGCATGTTCATACTGCTCGTCTCTTTCAGCTGTGAAACATGATGAGTTACAGGAAGATTTTAGTTCATCTCTTATGACCTGTTTTTAAAAGTTGTAGTTATTATTTTTCTATTTAGAGCAGAACCTTTCTTTTTTCACTTTTCTTCAAGTTCATAAGAAATTAAGCAATATCACATGAGAGGTGTTGTAATGAATATAAACAAACAATACTGTACAATACTGACAGCATGACCTCGGGTTTGCTATTGCTTTTATACAACAGTTTCACAAAAAAACATTTATTATCAACAGATTATGACAAAAAATTTGACGTCCTGTAAATCTCATAAGTTTCTTTTCATTATTTCACTTCGGATTATCAGTTCTGTTAACTTCAGGGGTTAAATCAAAAGTGGTGTTAAATAGAAAGCTAGGGTGTACAATCACTTGTTCCACAGACACTAAGTAGTACCCTTGATTAAGGGGTTAAGGGATTTGGGATGCAGCCTTGGGTTGGAAGCTAGCCATACATAAAAGACCACAGATGGTTCAGATGCACTTCGGAAAGTCTTACAAAAATGACAATAAAAAATGATAGAGAAACAGCTGTTTGGGTTATTTTAATTACAGCAAGGTTTGTCTACTGTATTTGTACAAACCTCCATGCCGTCTACATCAATCCGAGCACGCACTCCAAACTTCTGTCCGATCAGTCTGAGTTTTGGGACACAGTACAGCAACCTGTCATTGAACTAGAGCGAAGAAAAAAAAGACAAGCTATAGTTAGAGATGAATCCCGAACACTTAGAGAGGACGTTATCTGACCCAAACCGCTCACCAGTATGAGGTATCTGTCCTGCGAGGTTCCGTTTTTGGCTGACAGTTTGAGGATGTGTCCCTCTTTAATGAGCTCATTAGTAGGATTCACAATATCCTCTTCTCCACCAAGCAGCTCGTACACCTTCAGCAACTTTCTCATGCGCTCCTGAGGAACACAATGGCATTCAAGCTTGTAAAATATCACACAAGAACCAAAGATTATGATGAGAATCTGTTCATATTTATATGAGAATAAAGCATTCAAATCGTCACCGTAAAGAAAAACTAAAACATTGGTAAGAAACGCTTTGAAAGGCGAATCAGGGCAGAACATCTGATGGTGCCAGTTTGAGCGATTTTCTTTCATAAAGCACAGCCTGTGAAAGCAAAGCACTGGCAATTAGCAACCCTAAATGACAGACTCTAGACGTCCCCCTGTTCATGAGAACGATGCCCATCTCTAATTACAAAGCGGTTCAGCTAAGTGGCAGTGTGAGCTCTCAGCACAAACACTCCATCAGTGCTGGGTAACAGTGTGGCGAAGAAGTCGAGCTTGACGTCGTCGAGTTTAGCAAAGCGGGCCTCATGGTTCACGCGCACGCTTCCAGATATGTGTGTTAGGTTTTGGAAAGTCTACTCACCATTTTCCTAATGGCCGCGTTGGAATGCTCGGCTGCTGTAGCAATCAACTCCAAGGACTCTGATAGAGAGAAACGACAAATTATATTGTAGGAGTGAAAACAGGGAATTATGTTTCATGATAGGAGAGAGCTGACCGCCTGGGTGTGGGGGGGGGGGGGTGGCAGTAAGGGGGGAGACGGGGGAGGGCTGTTGTCCATGACTCAAGGAAGCTCTAAAGCAATATGTATAAGTCAAATGTAAGATGCATTAGTAGCAGGATAAGTGGGAACATTGGTGGCTTATACAATGGTATGTTACAATGGTATGTTTCAGTAGTATTAGAAGGAGCATGGGAATAGTTTTAGTATGTATTAGTTGAAGTCGTAGTTGTAGTCATGTTGGCAGTATCCGAAATAATAGTCATGATAGTAATTGTTGTGGTAATAGTAGTAGTGATAATATTCGCAATTGTAACTGTTGCAGTAGTATTAGTACTAATAAGAACAGTTGTATTAGTAGCAGTAGCGAGAGCAACAGCTGTAATGTTAGTTATTAGTGAAAGTTATAGCAAGAGACCTTTTTTTTTTACATATTACATTGATATCATCGATTTTACTAAAATGTCAATAAAATGATATTAAATTAGCTTTACCTAAGCATACCATTTTTTAAACCATAGTTTATTTTTATTTATTTTTGCTCATCTTACATATTTTACTTGAGTTGAAATTCCTTAAGTTAAAAATCTTGATACATAAAGAAATTTTTCTTCAATGTAGTCCTTGTAGTAACTTTAGTAGTAATAGATGTAGTAGTGGTCTTAGTAAAGATACCTCTTGTTATTCATAAGCTATAAAATATTATTACACTCTATTACGTACTGTAGTTGTCACATACGACATCCCATCAGTGAAAAATACTGTACTGACACAGTCATTTCTGGCTCATTTTTTAATACCTAGTAAACACTGACCGTTTTGCACCTGCTGGTATTTACTCCAAATAAAACTCTCATTCTGGAACGAACTCCTCCGCACTCGCATTGTTCGTCCGTTTGTTTTGATTTGATGTGTTTTCTTTCCCCTCAAATTAAATTTCAAAACCAAAGAATGAATTTATACAAAAATAAACGGTTAAGCACTCGGATGAGTTTTTCTGTTCCGTTGAGACCTAAAACACAAGACGGCCGTGTGTTTTCAGGAACAACGCATTTATGGCCTTATAATGAATTGCAACAGCATTTCCATGGTATATGATAGAAAGAACTGAAAACTATTCTTTGTTTGTCAATTAAATGGACGTGCTAAAATCTTATCTTAAACAGCGGTAGCTCTGTATACGGATGTCTTTTCAAATTTCAGTTCTTGAGCCCTAAATTAATTAGGCACTATATAAAGGTTTCTTGGTTATGTCTGGCTAGATGATTTTATCTTTAACTCAAATGGATGTTCTCTGAAAAATCCAGCTAGTCTTTACTTTAACGTAACTGATCTCGATTTAGACACACAATACGCCTGTAATCTCCGGCTCTAAGTAATCACATTACTACTTTGCGATTTCCTTGTGATTTTCTCTGTTGTGTCATTTTCCTGAAACAGACTCTCTATAACGATGCACCAGAGGCACGGCCTGTATTCTGGCATCCGGTAGCTCATCTCAAGCTGGATTTTTCAGCATGAGGGTCAAGTGCGCGGCTCCTCTTCTGTCCATGCACGGTAACTTGGCAGGAACGCTTTTCCCAGTAACACAAGCCCGGCTCTTTGTGTTCTGACTACAGAGAAACAGCCAGCGTCTCAGAACTCTAGCTACCACCACTAAAAGCAGACGGAAGTCTGTTTACAGTTAGCGGAGCCTGCAGAAACGCCGAGCGCTCTCGCGCACACGGACACACTCACACATTCACACACACAGACTCACTTTGTGCATCTTTAAAATCCTCGGCGTCCTCGGGCAGCCGGTGCAGGTAGTCCTTTAGTAGGAGCTCGTATCGAGGGATCCTCTGGACGGGCTCTAACATGTGGTGCTGGAGGGTGAGGTTTCCGCACATCTCCTCTTTCTAAACACACACACACATCAACAAGAAGGGGTTATTGTTATTATTATTATTGTAATCGCTAAGGCTTTTAATTGTACTAGAATTCGCTTCTCGACAAAGTCTTGACTGTGATTCATCCTCCAGCTGAGCACAGAGGCGTTGGCACACTCGTTATTTTTAATCAAAACCGTCCTGCATCAACATCCCGCATTAATTAATAGAAAGCAGTTGTCAGACGTTTTCGTGTGAGTGTCTTTGAATTGAATTAATTGTATCCTGCTTGTGCTTTTTTTTTCCTTCTTCTTTTTTTTTTTCTGAGCACGGGTGCGAATTAAGTAATGCTGGCGTCTAATTAACACCACTTCGAACTGTGCGAAAGACGGAGCTGGCAAGAATTCGCGGCTTTCACACATCTGTGGAAAAAAAAGTGCAATGCTCTTACTCATCCCAGACCAGCAGAGCGTTTAACAGAAGGCCCCGCTTCCACTAACCGCTGAGGAGATTATGCTCTCGTATCCGCGCCATCCACCCACACACACACGAAAAAACACAGGAATTTTTCCAAGCCTTTCAACGAAGGAACGCAGGAGTTCATAGAAATGGGTGGTAAATTACTAATAAAATGTAACAGACACGGCTTCCTGTTTCTCTCAGCTACACCGAGGAGCAGTTCTGGAAGGAAAGGAGGGAGGAGATATTATTGCATAATCTTGTGTTTATCAGATTCGTGAGACTTTTAAAGGTTTTAGTGGAGAAAGTGATCCGCTAGTGCTACAACAGGCCCTTGAAAGTGTAGCATGTTTGCCTGAACATGCGTGTGGCAGCCCAGCCGACATCAGAATCATTTCCCTGTCACGTCTGACGATTTTAATGCTAACTGGAACCCATTTGGCCACTAGAATCACGAGATATATTATAACCATTAAGAACCACTAAACGTCTTTAAGACCAGCAGAAATACATTAAACCCACAGGGAACCTTCTATTCTATAACAGGATATTCAAAGACACTTTAAAACCTACTAGAACTCATGAGAATTCCCAGCAGGAGACCATTAGAACACATTAAAGACCTTTAGGAATCGCTGTTTAGTTAGCAAATTTGAACAGAAGCGCATCAAGAACCCGAAGAACCCCCAAAACGGCCAGCAGGGTTCGACCTGGTCCTACCTGAATGTCATGAACGATGGCTTTGAACTGTGAGGAGCGCTCCATCCAGGTGTTCACCAGCTCCATGGCCGTGTCGAAGTTCTTCACGTATTCGCCATACATCTTCAGGAAGGGAGCGAGTTTCTGGAGGATGTCCCCGATCCGCGGGTTTACGTCCCTGAAAAAAAAAAAGTCAAGAGTCGTAGGGTCAAGTTGGGGTCGCTTGAGGACAGCAGATACTACCTACACATGGAGGTTGTTCCAGTGAGGTGAGGAGGTCGTGTGGGAACATCGATTCGAACATTTTGGTCAAAGTGCAGGAAATGACTGGACAAAACGTTCTTCCTGACGCAGCACTGTGGTATTATTCAGCGACTGCTCGGGTCTCTCGGTTTCTCACCAAGGCTGGGTCTTTCTCGCTCTTATACTATTTCCGTTCTCTCACACTCCCGTTTACTTTGGCTATGTTTAAACTTCTCTCCACTGTATGTACTCTCACCCCCCTCCCTCTCTCCACCCTTCCTTCATCTTTCTGTCTCACTCCCCCATCACTCCCTCACTTCCATCTCCACCCGTATGCTTTGTTTTCTCCCATATTTCCAGCTGCAGTCAGACTACAAATTTGCGCACCTTCCTGTGAAACAGGGCCGACCAAAGTTTTTGAACATTTTAATCTGAATTATGCATAATTCAATTTAGGAGTAGTTGTACAGCTTGTTTGGCTCCCTGTCTGACTTGTTTCCTAGCAATTTTTTAAACTAGTTGATAAAAGTCATAGTCTGTGATTATGCGATTAATCACAAGTTTAATATAATCAAATTTATTTTACTTTTATTATAAACTTGCAATGTTGGAATAAAGAACTGCATGACAAACTGCTTGGAGAAAACAGATTATCCAGTTTTAGAATATCTCAAACAAACGTTAAAATAAAAGTATGGGACATGGGAACCCACTGACGGCAGGGCTCGAACCCTCAGATTTAAAAAAAACCCAACAATCTAGAGCCATGACCACCTGAGCCTCCACTCCCACATCTTACATTTATTGTATTCTTGTAAAAATAGTTCCCCTCGAAGGTAGCTCACGCACACAACTTTGGTTTTATCCAAGAGGCGTTTTATAATGAAACTTGGTGATGTTTCCTCGGTCATCTTGTTATCTGCGCTAAACGTGCCGTTTTTCACACGCAGCCTGGTAACCGCGCTGCATTGTGGGAAGCCATAAGGGTCAAACTTGGTCATATGATTACTTTGCGTTAAAAAGTAATAACGTGTTAATCAGTGTTGGATGTAACATATTACAAAGTAACGCGTTGGAGTGCTTGGATTACTTTTTTGGTGTAACGAGTAATCTAGGTCCGCCATTTAAGTACTCAGTTATTTAGTTATTTTTTCAAAAATGTGATCCGTTATTCAGACAATTTAGGTAATCCGTGAGTTCAATCTTTCCTCACTAGTGTGCGTCTGCCTTAAGCTTATTTCTGTCCTGCCTCCTGTCTTCTATTCCCCTCACCATTCCTCCATGCGTTTCTCCAGCGCTGGCAGCAGAAACTGTTGATGGAAGCAGTAGATAGAGCAGATGTTGGAAAAGATGCCCATCACCACCTCGCAGGGGAACGAGCCTCTTGCTCGCGCCTCCTCCATCAGCCGCCCGCAGAACACCTGGTCCAGGAGGTGAAGCCTGGACACGTACGCCTTCTCCGTATGGAGGAGCTCGCTGGCGATTTTAAACACGCGCTGCTGCACTGATAGCTGCAAAGCAAAACACACACACACAAGCACACACATCTGTTAGACATCTGGATTGACAGTCCGAATGTTTTTAGAGTGTGGTGAAAGCTCAGTGTCCTCCAGAAAGCTTTGGCAGACCCTTCTAAGGATCGTATATACAGTACAGGGTACAAAATATAAAGGATAAAATTACAGAGTTGACATGAAGCTATGGGAGAAGTATTTCTGGTATTTCTGTGACCATTAGTGCAGGTGGCAATGTGGTGAAAAGCAGCGTAGCTGTACTGAAGGGTGGATTTAAAACAAAGTATGTTATAAAGAAGAGTCCGGTACTAAGATGCAATCAAATCAACAAAACTTGTGACATTTTTGTAATAAGTAATGATTCCATTTCACATTAAAAAAAAAAAAGGTATCAGATAAATCATTTAAATTGGTTCTTAACATTTTTTCAAAATGTTTTTCTTTTTATTATTACTTTTTTACCATTCGCATATTTTATAATTTTTTTTATTGTACTCTTCAGTGTAATTTGTTTATTGCAGAGAAATCCTTCTTTTCAGGTCATGGCCAGTTGTATAACCATTTAACTGCATATCATACAGTGTATGGCTGCGTATGGGTCAAAATTTTGAATTCGAGTTTGAATTTGAATTCGTTTTTGAATTTTTGGAAGGGAATCACCAGGGACCACACGATACAACGTTATCACGATATCTAGGTGTCGATTTGATTTGTACTGGATCACGATTTTTAAAAAAATCCAAATTTTATCCTCAATCTTTTTTTTCATTATTCTGTCACAATTTCAAACAAATATAGGAAATAATGTGCACAAAGGATGCCGCGCTGCCTGCCAATGTGTTTAGAGGAACTGCAACTGCAGGAACTTATACAGTACATGCTGCAGCCTTAAATGCAAACATATAGGAATTAAGCATTCATTTTAAACCATCAATTTTGGAGTTATGAATTGCCACACAAAAGAATCACGAGACATCATAGAATACGTTGAATTTTTAATTCAGAATTTCCATTCTCTCTGCAGCTACAGTATATTAGTTTGTTATTATCTGACTTGAGGGATGTTAAACTAAAGGAATTTAATTCACGAAATAAGGTTGATTGAAACAGGACAGGAATTTTAATGCTTTATTTCAAGTAAAAAAAAAATCATATTTTGTCTCAGAGATATGAGCATCCCAAGATAAAGGATTCTTAATGTACAGTACCACTCAAAAGTTTGGACACAGGTTCGGATTGAATTTCTACCTTCTAGAATAATACTGGATTTTTTGATGATAATCAAATTGCACATATAGCATTACATAATTCTTATTTCTAATTTATTTATTATTATTATTATTATTATTATTATTATTACATAATTTCTATTATCTGGAATGGTTCTTGCAAGAAAAGTATTAAGTGCTTTTGCAAAACCCCTCAAGCACCATGATGAAGATTAATTAAATATCAAATGTTCAAAGGAGCTTATTGCACATTTCGGAATTAGAAGGTGTGTCCAAACCTTTGATCTTTGGTAGTGTATTTTTCAAAGGGCGTGTTGAGCTAAAAATGTGCACGGGAAACACTTTCACTTACTGGTTCAAAAATACATAAGTGGGAAAAGGTAGACAAACCACTAACTAAATGATTCGAATTGTGTTCGAACCAGAGTTGATTTTCTCATTTTCTTCGTTGGTACGAACCTCCAGAGTATATTAAGTTTCTACAACCCAAAAGAACAATCCAAGTTTGTGTCACTTTCCGCAGTTGGGTTCATTTGAGTTGGAACATGCCAGCGCTGTTGAACTACAACTTTAACCTTGTATGCAAAAGTTGCATCTCAAGTAAGAAATAGTTTTATAATAAGACCTACCTCAACAGAGTCCTGTCTCTCTGCTTTGGGCTGAGGCTGTATGGCCATGGCGTTCTCGCTCTCATCCCCGCTCCCTTCTTCCAAATCGCTGTCTCCCTCCGAGTCCCGAGTCCCTTCCTCTACGGCAGCGACAGCTCCTTCTCCCGCTGGTCCTTCGACACAACCGCACGAGGACGAGGACGAGAGGCGAGGGAGAGACATGCACACCTCTCGGTCGTCTCCGGCGAAGCACAGCTCCTCGCTGTGAGACGGAGAGCTGATGCTGTCGATGCCGCTGTCCCGATTGGTTAGTTTAGTGTCCGTTTGCTGCGGAGGAAGAGACAAGCGGTCAGGAGGGATTTCCAACTGGCCGAGGTCTCTTATCTCTATTGCGTCCAGGAGTTTATCGGAGGCGCCGTAACCGGACTCTGTGGAGAGTCGCTTTTCTGAGCAGGAGGCTCCCAGTTTGTTATCCTCGTCCTCTATGTCTTCCTGTATCTCCCTGTCCTCTTTGTCTTCCTCTTCCTCGTTTTCCTCCTCTTCTTCCGTTTCCTTTTCCTGCTCCTTCTCGACAGAAGCAGGCTCTATGTCCTCGTTGAGGGACGTGCAGGGTAAAATCGCGTCCGTAGTGGGCTGTGGTTCCGGTACCCTCGGCACACACATCACTCCACCTGTGATGTCAGGCACCATGATGATTTGCTCCCTGAAAATACACAACACCATTTAAAATATGAATTTAGAATTTAGAATGTAAAACTCTTTCACCTCATACTTCCTGATATTAATGTGATAATTACATGCTGGGAGGACAAACAGCAAGGACAGTGATGTATAAATGATGCTGTATGGATGCACTTCTCTTTCACCTCTCAAATTTCTCGATGAGTGACAGGACACAGGTCGGGGAGGAGCTTCCCTCGGTCCGCGTCAGAGGCGTCCGTGATTGGCGAGGGTCTGCTGGGAGTGGGCGGCATGGAGGCGGGGGCAGGGGTTTGTCCGGAGGCCGTGGTCGGCGGCCGCTCTGTTGTTGGAGGTGCGGTGGTTTCGGGGGCACTGAGCGAGACAGAATCAATAAAGCAATCGCTACTGTAAGTCTGACCGGGTCATGTGACTACATCTAATCGAGACAGGCATACTCACAGGGTCAGTGTAAGTGGGTCAGATTGTCATATTCTATTCTATTCTATTCTATTCTATTATTATATATTATTATTATCATAGCTTTTTAATCATGCAGTACTTGATTTACAGACATTTTACAAAATGAAACATGACTGTGAACTAATAAAACCTAAAATGGGTTGTCCTTTAAACAATTAAAATCATGAGGGATGGCAAATTAGAGTTGATGTAAGAGAAATAATACACTTGATGGGACATGATGTTGTAGGAAAAGACTGTGGGAATGCTGACACTGATTATTTTTCCTATAACAGCACACATACACATGATTTATTCCTTAAATACAGTCCACCAAATGTAATAAAAAATGACATTAATATGTTTCAACAAAAAGAGAACTCAGAGACCCACCTTGCGGTTTGGGACCGGGTAATGGGGGGCGTGTTTTAGGAGGCAGAGGCGGGGTTTTTTGAGGCTCGTCCTCGCTTGTGCCATTGCAATGCTGCAGTCCTAGGGGCCCGGGGTCCGAACAGAGACGCTGAGGGACCTCATGGGCTCCTGGACACGGGCCTGGCTCCAGAGACAGACTCTTTGTCAGGAGCCGGGGACTGGACGTGGACGACGAGCCTAAGAGAGACAATTAGAGAAAGACATAGAGAGTGGGTGAGAGAGAGGGTGAGAGATCAGTCTTTTGCATACAGTGTTGAAATACCATTCATAAAACCACGAAACAATTGATCAACATATTTGGTATTAAGTTCTAGACTAACAGGGTTCTTCATGGGTTCTTTGGATAATAAACCCTCTCTGAAACAGAAACCATCTCTTGTATGGGTTCCCTAAAAAATTCTAAATAAATAACCTTCTGGTGAATCAGTACGTGGTTTAATTAGTAAAAAAAAAAAACAGGAAAGCAAACAGATTCCAGTGGACCCCTGATTTTTTTGACTGACCAAACAGACCACATGCCTTCCCGTTTTCTAATGGCTAGCAAGACTAAAGATTTACAAACACACATGACACATGGGTTCACATAAAAACCAACTGACATGAAGCGAACGTAAACCCACAGCAATCAGTCTTTTCCCCTTGAGTAAATCTCTTTTAGTTCTAACGATGTTCACAAAATCACATCAAGGAGTCAAAAAATGGAATCCATCACTGTTTGAAGTTGCTTCATTTGTAACCGTTCACATCAAACTAGGTATAAAGTCACATATTGAGTGATTTAAGGTACAGTAAAAGCTCGGATTGCGAGTAACGTGGTTTGCGAGTGTTCTGCAAGACAAGCAAAGATGTTTAATCAATTTTGACTTGAAAAACGAGCAAGTCTTGGTTTACGAGTACCGAGTATCATGTATCACGTATGCGCTTCTTGTTTTGACGCCGAGCGTCACGCGATCACAACTGAGCCAACGGTCTTTCTCTCTCTTGCGCTGCGGAATTGTGGGTAATCGTCTCCTCTGCTGGGTCTTAGTGCGCATCTCTTACTGGTATAATCAACATCCGTGCATGCGTATACTGTTTACTATACCACTGTGACCACATGTGTGTGCGTAAAAGATATTTTATTTTGTAAAGCAAAAGCAAGTCTCATTAGAGAGGTTAAAGATACATTTTTTTCTCTCAGTATCAGCCTGGTCACAAACAAACACACACACACACACACACACACACACAGACACACACAGATCCCTCCTACTTTTGCCTTTACAGACACACACACTCTTGACATACTCATCAATTAAGTTTTACACAAATTAACGAATTTTCTCTTTTGTTTCATTCAACAAAAGCTGTTTCAAAAGTGGAAACCCACAATACCAACTTTGCCATAGGCATGCGTTCAAAAACTACATTAAAAGGAAAGTTTTAATTGTTTTTATATGCAAAAATACTGCATGACGATGATGATTATTCTAAATATGATTATATTGTTGGAAATTGGTAATATCTTTGTGTGGCTGGAACGGATTATCTGCATTTATATTATTTCCTATGGGAAAATTCATATCACAACACAAATTTTCATCCTAAGAACATGCCACCGGAATGATTAAATTTGTATATCAAGTTACCATTATATTATGATCAGAGCCTTTAAATATTTCTCTCCAAATGTACACATTCTCTCACTTTCTCTCTCTCGCTGCTGCAGTCATAAACACGACACTTCTTTCAGGCTTCAGTGTAAACAAAGAGGCCGAGGTTATAAGTAGCACTTTTTTTCTGGCTGCTACTCGACTCGAGGTGATCCACAGAAGAGCGGCAGATGAAAGACAACCCACTATTTAAATGCAAATCCAAATAAACTCACTTTAATAAATGCATTTGGTTGTGCCCGTTGGATTACAGGCTTACAGAAATGTTTCCTGACAGCTGAGAGATTTTCACATTCAAGAACTGTGGCAGAATACCCGAGGGCACGGAGCGATGCCAAATCTCGACAGCGGCATTACGGAGAGAGAGCTTTTGGGCTGGATTTAACACAGCCAATAGCTTTTGATCCAGGTTTGAACTCGTGCTCTGAAAGTGACATCTAAAATGGTGTTAAAGATGAGTGAAGTGCAATTTCTGTTCTGTAGAGGCTCCTATTACTCTGATAAACACAAAAATATTTGACTCTTAAACTTTTTCTTTTCTTTCCCCACAATAAAATAATCCGAAATTACACAAATTACAATTTCATATTAGAACCAAACAAAAAGGATTAAGTCATAACTTGCACATTCGCAAGAGGAGGGTTCTTGGACTCCTTAATCGCTGCTTTTAACTGTTTGATCTCTGTATATATATATTATTATTATTATTATTATTTTTATTAGTTTTTTTTTTACATTGCATTATTAACAATTTGCATAAAACATAGTGTAATATGTTATTCATGCAACATAGTTATATAACATATATGTCCCAGAAATTAAATAGGCATTAAAAATCATATTTCTTTATCATTTATAAATCTTACCGTACTTATTTAAGCCTATTTTATGAATACGCAGCCAAATTTACCAGCCAGGTCAACTTCCATGTGATTTAGTTCTAACAGACGGCAGCTTTCAGGAGCTTTTGCCAAAACCGTGTGAACAGTGAGAACGCCGCTCACGTGCGTCTGGAGTAGATTATGTAGGTCAGTGTGTTAAGATTGTCGGCCTACAGCGTAGCCATGCTGTGTTATGATTTGCCTATTTAGCGGCCCAATCAATCCCAATGCTTCACGGCTCCGGTCACATAACAACGTCAAGAACAAGCTTCACCCACACGCATGGCAAACAGGACCATGAAAATATTCCTGTTTTGAACAAAAAAATTCATGGATTCCTTTTGCAAAAAAAAAAAAAAAAAAAATTGAAACAGGCAGGGAATTTTTTTAAAAGGGCCACAGACAGGTCGGAGAGTGTGCAGTCTACCCGTGTGATGTTGCATTTTTTTTTTTCTTTTGAAGAAGAAAAAAATCTGGCTTGTGTGCCACGGAGGTAAATGGTTCCATATGACGACACTCGTACCCACTCCTGCCAGCAGGGGACTGAAATGACTTCCACATGCTCCGGTAAAATGCCTAAAGGGGAAGAAACAGGAGAGGAGCAGACAAACAAAGCTATCCCAGCCGCAGCCTTGACCGCTCAGTGTCTTCTGGGTTTGCTTTATTTTACTCCTTGTTTTTCTTCTCGAACCTCCTCTGAAACACTCTTTTTCTCGCTCTGGAACGTGTGGATGTCTAGACTAATCATGAACAGCAATTTCTGACCTAGAATCCCATTTTCGTTGAGATACGTAAAACCTTTCTGCCCTGCACGGTTATCTGTGCATAACACATACATGAAAATACACACATGAAATGTTTTCACAGTTTATGCAGCATCGCTTTTTAAACGCAATACGGAAGGTCACATGATTTACACAATCAAAATATACAAACACAAAGCAAGCGTTATAAATTAATGGTATAAAGCATAAATCTGTAAAGGAAATTTATGCGACACACAAGACATATTGTTCCATAGTCATCAAAAAGCAGACGGAGGAAAGATATTTTCCATTCGTTCTTTTTTTTTCTTTTGCAGTCTCAAGACCAGTCTACGTCATTCAAACATCTAAACAGATGGATAAATTCTCTCTCTCTTCTATTTCACAGACTCTGTCTGCTCTTTCTCCGAAAGCACAAATTACAGTCTTCTAATCTGTCTGCTGTAAAGCTGTGGATTTTAGTTGATCTCTAATATGAATGAATTATTTTTCTGCCACTGGAACCACAAATAAATGTTGCTTTAAAGGTGTAAAGTCATGCATTACAAACTCAGATTAGATTCATGAATCTGTAAGTTTAACCTAATATCTCTTTGAGTGTAGGTGTAGATAACACAATATGATTAAGTCAGAATTTACACATATGCAACTTTTCTGCTATAAAACATGGGTACACTGCCAAAGCAAACAATCGCAAGTCAAGTTTTAGGAATGAATGTATACGCCTTGAGGGGCGTGGGTAAGTAAAAGATATGAAGCGAGAAAAAAACATCAAACTGCACACGATTGCTTGGTTCAAACCATTTGTTTGGATTGTAGTGTGCCCACTTTATGCCTATTTTGCATACAAATATAAACATCTTGGTTGCTATTATCAGGGTTCCACATAGTGTGTGTGTGTTAGTGTGACGTCAGATACCTGTCAACATGCATATAATAAAATGATAAACTGAGACATTAAATAAGCATTGAACATGTCAACTTTCATTGAACATTTCAACTTTCATTGAACATTTCAACTTTCGCTTTTTTTAGTTCCTAAGCTTTTCACTTTCACTCCTCAGCTTCTTTACTTTCGCTCCAGTGTTTCGCTTTCGCTCCTCAGCTTTTCACTTGCACTTTTCAGCTTTTTACCTTCACTCCTTAGCTTTTTGTTTTTACTACTAAACGTTTTTCCTTTCGCTCTTCAGCTTTTCACTTTCACTCCTCAACCTTTCACTTTCGCTCTTCAGATTTCCACTTTCACCCTGCAGCGTTTCTGTTTGCAGTTATAACACAAACATACCACATGCACGGATGTTAGAGGACTGCATCCTCCTTGTCACACTGTCACTTTATAGTCACTAAGCCACTTTATGCACTCCATACTGCACATAATTGCCTTTTGCACAACATTCATTGCGGACATTCCTTATACATTTATACACAAGTAGACACACTCTCACAATCGTGTGTGTATGGGTATATACATGTATGCATATGTGTGTATGTGTATATATATATATATATATATATATATATATATATATATATATTAGGGCTGCAACTAACGATTATTTTGTTAATCGATTAGTTGGGCGATTATATTTTCGATTAATCGATTAATCGGATAAAACCTAACTGCTTCTTTCATTAGATATTTCGCTTAAAACTATTTAAAAAAAAACATAAATCAGGGTATTATTTATGTATAAAAATAAACTTTAAAAAATGCAAAAGCCACATATAGAGTTAATAATGTTTAATTTGGACATTTTAAACCTTAAATGAAATGTAGTATATAATATATACAGTATATATATATATATAGTTAAAAAATACACTGATATATTCAGTTGATAAGCAATAAACAGCTAAAATAATGTAATTTTGTATAATAAAATGATGTATGCATAAGTAAGTTTGTAGTGGACTATAAAAAAAACTGTAGAAATGCAAAAAGCTAATAGTCACAAATATACTGTTATTTGCATTCGCTGAAAATCACAACAATCACTAAATGTAATATTCTACTGTTATTCACACCGTGTAAATTAAGCTGATCTAAAATAGCGCCATGTAACTAATCACTGTTGCTCATGAGGTGATTGCGCAATGTGATGCTAGTGAGTAGCACGTGAACAGATCTAGCGCGCGACTGTCCCGAAGTTAGCAAACAGTTTAAACTAAAAGCACTTAAACTATACAACTTTTACACGATGGAGAGATACAGTTTTTACTGACTCTGCTGACGTTTCGCTATCCGTAACACCAACACGTTTTCTCTTAAAGTGTTTGTGCATGACATGCCATGAAAGCTCGGTCTTGCATAGCGTGCAGGTTACCGTCTTCTTAGAGGCGTTTAATGTAAATCGCTCCCATACCTTGGAGGACTCGGGACGCGCACTTTTTCCTGCCGGCGCTTCTGTAACCTCCATCGCGCGAGCGGCTGTGTGTATTTGTGCATCTTGGGGTCGCGCTTCTCAGTGACGTGCGCAGCCCAACTAATCGATAACGGCATTCGTTGACAACGAATTTCATTATCGATAATTATCGATTTTATCGATTAGTTGTTGCAGCCCTAATATATATGTGTATATGTGAGTATATTCTGTATGTGTATATATGTATACTTGTACTCACTTTTTTTTCCCAATAATACATGTACAATATTTATACTACTGTATTATCCATATGTATATTTATTCTTATAATTGTACACCACTATTGCTTGTGTAGCTTGCACATAAGAATTTCACTCACATGTACGGTACCAGTGTACCAGTAACGTGATGTGACAATAAAAGCGACTTGACTTGTCATTGGCCAACCGATTTAAAATTCTCTTGCTGCTCTCTGTTTTGTTCCATAGTGGGTTTTAAAGGATCTTATCTCGAAAAAAAAAAAAAAAACCTCACACATTAGGAACATCAACTCACACATCACTTCCTCTGTGCGTTACACGGATAATGCAAGCACCTCAAGCTGAAACATTACAAAACCCATACTATTGAAGTGTGTATAACTTGTGAATAAATATGATTTGATTCTTTCCAGAATCAGTCATAATGAGATTAATATTAGGTAGATTAGTAGCCTACGCAATATTATTAAGTTAATGATTTAGTGACTTAATATATATATAAATCACTTAAAAAATACTAATATTCTTAGTACTGATAATTATTACTTAATTACTGTACGACAGGTCTTTACGAATGGTAACTGTCATCTACATTTTTTTTTCTTAAACAAAAGAAGACTTTTATCTTTATAAATGTCAGCAGCATGTTGATAGCATTAGATGTCTAGCTAGCTCAGACAACACACTCGGTTTGCTCTTCAAAACACAGCTATCCTTGTTTAAAACGTGTAGCTGTCAAATCATAAAACGGCATAACACGCACAGCACTGTAAATAAATAGGGAGATTGACAATGTGCTAGATAATATGATATAAAAACATAAAACAGTGTGGAAATTATTGTGCCTTTAGATATGTGACACGTGAGTGCTCGCTTTGTGTGCACACATTTCCCATCTCCCAGCCAGGGACTCACGCTAACAATGCTAACATGCATAACAACCTGCAGTGAAGTCTCCTTCTGACTGAGTGACATTTTTATGCTCCATTTCCCATGGAGGTCTTTCAGTCTAAAAGATACAGTAAAAACTGCTACAGAAAAAAAAAAACTCCTGTTAAACCTTTAGAAATCCATTGTTAAGTGGAAAATGCTAAGATACATGTCTAGTTAGCATTCTAAATAAAACAGCTATTTTAAGAAAGAGCTCGAGATCCTGTTTTCTTATTTTATATCAGTAAAATCATTAAAACTTAAAATCATCACTAATCCTTACACTAATGTGTAAAAACAGCAATGGTTTTTAAAAGTATTTTCTTCTGTAATTAGCTAATGAAATCTCACTTAGGTCTAGCTAGCTAGCTGATGTGGGGTGGCTACTGTAGATGACTAGCAGGGAGTTTAACCTCTATAGGCTATACTCTATGTGAACAAATGATTTTATCTATAAGTTACATCAGTTTGACTTTAGTTTGTAATTGTTTTACACTGGTACAAACAATCATCAGCTAAATCCAACCCTGTGCACTAAACTACTAAATAGTGCATGTGCACTCTAATAGATACTAAATCCATAAATAAATCCAACCCTGTGCACGAAACTTTTAAATAGTGCGTCCCAATAGATACTAAATCCACGACTAAATCCAACCCTGTGCTCTAAACTACTAAATAGTATGTATGCTCTAAAAGATGCTCAAATCATGCATAAATCCCACCCTTTGCACTAAACTACTAAACAGTGTGTTTTAATAGATACTAAAGTCATCTACATTTACAGTAACTAATATAGCAACTCCTTACAATCTTATTTATTCAAAATGCATTTTCCGAACGCACTGCTTCAATTTCCACGTGTGTCAGCCATAGAGTGTGGTGTAACTGCTACATACTGACCTACACACGGACCTGTATATAAATGCAACATTCCCATAATAAACAGCAAACAGGCCATCTAGCTTGCTGCAGTCTCACTGTTTCATAAACTCTGTGTTTAATCATATCCACATAACCACATTTATCTCACTTTTTCCGTAAATAAAGCTCTGCTTAGAAGTTATCCTTTTGCCTGAGTCGAAATAATTATTATTATGGGAATACTCCATCAGGGAAACATTAAGATGAATATACAGTATGCACATATCTGTGCATGGAAATGTCCACACCCGTTTTCACTACTTACTTGACAAAATCCATAAATGTGGTGAACAAATAGATCTTGAGCAGTTACTGTACATATTAGAGTATTATAATATCTCCAGTGAGTGAATGAAAAGACTCAGCGTTATGGTAAAAAATCTGAAAGCTGCATGAATGAGCTCAAGGTCAAACCATTAGAAGCTGTACATGAATCAAGTGAGCAAAAAAAAAAAATCACAAGCACCCACCCACACACACACCCACGCACACACTTCTTTCTACGCAGGGGCAAACAGGACAAACTAGGAACCTGCAGCGTAAGGAAAGCGAGCATTTAGGAGAGCCAGAGATTCCTCCGCAGTGTGGAACAGTGGAGCAGACAGGATTGAGTGTCCTGGGCTTTAGACGTCTCCACAATAGAGACAGATGTATGGCTGAGTAAGCAGGCAAGTGTGAAGAAGGCCACAGATTTAACAAACCGTGTTTTCTGGCTTTCTTTCGAGGGGATGCTTTATCTTACAGATGGCACAGTATTTGGTCTTTTTATTTAAATAAAAATCCGCAAAACGACTGCATTACCTTCTATCATGAAACATTTTACATTTACCACTGCTGTTTTTATTGTAAAACAGTTTCCTGGTTGTGTTTTAAGGTTACACAAACAGATTTTATGGTACATTACCAGTGCAGACTTTACGGCATGTATGAGGTATTTTAGATATCTTAAAAATGCATTTATTTTACGTAAAGGTCTCAGCACTTCAGGTGTCATTTCTTCTCTGTATTATTAGTGGTAGTAGAATTATCTTAAATGACATTTCACAAAGTTTCTTATTCTTACAAATCATTTACGGTTGCATCAGGATTTTAGCAAAATCTTTTTTTAGATTTATATACATCATAATTACTGTGTATAACTATCAGCCTACTACAGGCAATGAGATCATACAATTACTGGCAATCCTCCACCATAGCAACCAATCATTAGTCTATAAGCCATCGTGTGAGAGGAGTTTGGTGGAAAATGTTTTTAAAAAATGCATAATGCTGCATAATCTTTCGAAATATTTCCTTTTACTTCCAAATTATGTCATGAGGAATGGTTCCTCTTAGTACTCACACATGCACATCTGATTCTAGAGTCCGGCTGTAAGAGGCGAGTACGCATGGAACAACAGAGAAATCAGTGCTTGCATTTTATCTTTGACCCCAGTCTCACTTTAAGTCGAACGCAAACACAAAGCCACAAAACCAAAAAAAAAAAAAGGAAAATCTCAAAGAGATTTTTGAAACGCCTCCATTCGAGCTTAAGAATCGATGTCTGATTGACTGTATCTGTACAGATCTATGGATTTGGGCTCATTCAAAAAAAATCAAGTGACCTGCTGCTTTGGCAGGTGCTTCTGGATCAATGGTCCATTTGAAAATGTCATCCTTCGGCTGACCACGCCATCCATCTTATCTGACTTTTACATGAATATTTCATGACTCCTGAATAGTCCAGTTTGACCCTGAAAACCTTGAAAACATCTGTATATGATATCATTAAGTTGTAGTATTTGAGAGTGTGTAGCGTTTATACATTTTAAAAACCTTCTGTTACGAAATGGTGTTAACAGGCAGTTATTGCCATTTCACTTTATTTTATGTTTAAAAGAAAAATGCCGTGTATACATACTTTCACGCAGGAAGCACACGTGAAAAAACAAACGAATTACTCACGTGCATTCGTTATTATCTTGTCCACAGTGACTGAAAGACTTGTTGCAAATTGTAGGCTGGGGACTATTTTTATCCAGTCATCGCCGACTACACAGACAGGACAGTCAACACGCAGCCGGCACTCAGACACCAGCTCGATTTTAAAGACATGGTGTCAACAGATGAGCCAGGTTTTTTTTTTCCTCGCCTGATATCATCACACATGCTTTTAGAAGTCCGTGTCAGCCATGAATTATCGATTTATGTCTGCACTAGTGACTGGAAGGTTGTCGGATCAAATCTCAGCACTGCCGGCTTTACGCTTAACCAGGTCTTATCAGGTCTGTGCTTAGTAGAACAACATATTTATATTTGCTACCAAATTCATTTATAGTATATAATCTTAAAATGACAAAATTGCAACATTTTTATTCAACACAGACCTGTGCAATTATTTCACTGCAAAATGCTACAATTTATTACAGGTAATTGTTAATAATTTATGTATTTTTTTAATAGTTTTTTAAAATATTTTTAAAGGGGATAAATACATACATATTGCCAAACATCCTCGTAATAATCATTTATGGTGTTATTTGGTGTTAGGCTAGATAAATATGTTTAAATAAAAATGGTACATTTAATAGGTACATACAGTTTGAATCTTAATGTGTATCAAAATAATCGCAATAGCATTAAAAAAAATGAAATCATGCATCCCTAGTATAATCAAACATCAGGCAACTAATCACACCTATAAACAGACCTTGGGCATTTGGGCAGTCTGAAACACAAGCCCTGATAAATCTCAAAGATCAGACAGACGTGACATTTGGGCCTCCGACTCTGTGAGTGCCGCGTCACGCATCTGTCATCCGCTGTAACCGATAAGACATGCCGGCCAATCGGAATTACCTTCACGCAACCGTGACTAGAGGGAAAGGCTGTGCATAATGGACCATGCCCCCAGCTAGATATCCAGCTTCAGTGATATCTATGGCGATGCTTTTGTAAAGGGAGACCTGAAGAGCTGAATACCAACAGCAACGCCCACCACAACATGGCACGACAGAGGGAGCGTGGGCATCGTGTTCGTCTCCCATCATAGCAGGGCATTAATCGATTCCTGTGGCACAGGATGTGAGAACGCCACTGCAGCTGCAAGATCTGGAGACATCACACACACGTACACACACGTACACACACACACACACACACATATCCACACCACATGTGCAACATGCATCCTGGTCTAACCTTAAAATGCATGCACAGCAGGGATGGTCATGGCAGTAGTGCCTCCCTGAGCATCAGCATCTCTTTCTCTCTCTCACACTCACTCGTACACGCGCACGCACAGACATGCGCGCGCGCACACACTGAATGCAACATAGTTGCCAGCAGAGCTTCTAATGTATCCCTGACTGCATCCTGCCTCAGTGTGCATGAGAAATAAGACTCAACCGTGCATCTAAAAGCTGTGAAAAATGTTGCAACATAATGAACACTGCAAGGAATAATCATTTTGGCACACATATACTGTATGTGCAAACCTTTGTATACAAATATATATATATATATATATATATATATATATATAAGATGATAAATATGAGATCATGATGCAGATGAACATGATGACATGGACACCTTGATTTTTTATTTTTTTATCATTGCAATCTTCAAGCAATACAAATGCACATGCAGAATGCATTTATAGAAAGATAAAAAGCTCTTACCTCGGAGCACATTGGTTTTCTCCATGTACATCGCGCAGCAAAGCACGAAACCGGTCATTAAAATACAGCACAGGGGAGACCTGTCTTCCCCACACACTCTTTAACGACGGGGGGAAAAAATAATAAGAAATAAACGACAAATTATAGGAGCAAAAGAGCGGAGATCGCGCGCACTGAAACGGTTAACGCAACCGAGCACCGAATCATATCTCAAAAAAAAAAAAAACGAAAAATCAACAGCGTTTAGGGCTTAATAACAACGAACACATCAGATATTATAAATGCAATCCTTTCCCAGCGATGACACTTGAAAAAAAAAAACGAAATAAAACAAAATGCTGGGTTTTTTCTTCCCAATTCCCCCACCCCTTTTCCCTCTGCCCCCATTAGCGCGCGCAGCAGCAGCAGCAGCACCACAAGCACCGCTCTAGCTCCGCCCACTACTGCTCTCGTAGTCCCGCCCATTCACGTTCATGCCCCATCTTTGAGCACTGGCCACGCCCACTACCGGTCCTCAGTTGCCTTGGCAACGTGTTCAGAGGTTCTAGTTGTGACATAGGTGTCTGCAGTTAACATTCCTCCTGACAAAACACAATTACTGTGTTTAACGAACACCTGCGGAGCGAAATGCAAAGGACGTTGCGCAGTGTTTAAATGTCTCGCACCGTCCTGACCAAAATTAGGCACAGGGTAGAGAGCTGAGTAAACACATATAGCAAGAGCTAAAGTGTCACACATACTGTAGTTTTGTGCAATACGCTGCAACACTGACATGTGCATTAACTTAACTGATTTACACATTTAGATATCAGTACTACAGATACTCAGTAACCCACATGGCTCTTGTACCTTATACATCACTATACAATAACTGGATTATTTATTACTATCACCTCGACTGCAGATGTGTTTTTTTTTATATATTTATTTCAATTCTAAAAATCAGGCGGCATGGTGGTGTAGTGGTTAGCACTGTCGCCTTGCACCTCCAGGGTCTGGGTTCGATTCCCTTCTCTATGTGCTTGGAGTTTCATGTTCTCCCCGTGCTTGGTGGGTTCCTCCCACAGTCCAAAGACCTGCAGATTAGGCTAATTGGTGTTCCCAAATTGCCTGTAGTGTGTATGTTTGTGCCCTACAATGGATTGGCACCCTTTCCAGGGTGTACCCCTTCTCGTGCCCTAGGTCTCCTGGGATAGGCTCCAGGCCCCCTGCAACCTTGAATATAGAATAAAGCGATATAGACGGAGAAAGTGAATTCTTAAAATTCTGATCTTGAATCTTTATTATAAAATGTAGGTTTTCTTTAATTGCTAAATTTTCATATCAAGCCCCCAAAAAATTACAGTGGTACTGTACACCACAGCATATGAATTTAATCAGTTCTTAATGGCGAAATTTTGTATTGCGAAACGCATTTTCCCATAGGAAATAACATAAATGCAGATAATCTGTTCCAGCCACCCAAAAATTACCAATTTCCAAAACTATAATCATATTTTTTAATATAAAAACAATCAAAACAAAAAATTTAGAAAGACATAGACACAGTCAAATATGTAATAAATAGACTTTAAATCTCAATTAACCAAATTAATCCATGATTCCTCCTGGCACCAGCTGCTTCAAAAAAGAAACTGAAAGTGGTTACCTTTCCTTTTTTTCTGTTTTTTTTTATGTGCTAGGCTTTGGATTAGACTTATGGGCAGATTTAGAGAACAAGCTAAATATATACATATAAATAAAAATATACATACCCCAAAGGCACCAACAATATCTGTTAACTAATTAAATTTTTTTAAGGGTTCTATACACATTTTATGAGAGGTTGTATTTTACAGGATAATATGAAATTAAATTAAATTTTTAAATAACATTTTCTTACTTGGTGCATCAAACAGTGCACAAATTACAATGAAGTAATTAGATTGTTATTTTGCTGGTAGAAAATATTGTTTTATTTTTTTAAACCCAAACCTTTCAACATTGCCTTAATTCTATTTTCATTCCGCCTTGAAAATCGTTCATTTGAACGACTTCATCGTTTCTAGCCAAGTCACTTCATTAATCAGTGTACAGCTAGTTTATATTTGATCTACATATATTTCAACTGCCTGTCACAAGCTTAACTGCATCTCATGTTAAATGTATGAACTCACAAGTTCTTTTTAGGTTATTACTGAAGAAGACTAATGTTCGCTGGTAGGATTGCAAATCACTACAAGCTAAATGCATTTATCAATATGTTAATAATAACAGCCATTAGGGACTAGCCTAGCTTCTGCATCCCTCGACAGATTCTGGATTCCCAGTATGCCAGAGTGACCGTAAAGTAAACGTGTGGTCACCTGCTGAGATTCAGGCACAGACTTGAAATGTGTTAATTGAACAAGATATACAGAACGATCCACCGTCTCGTTTGAAGAAAAGAAAACGAAAAAAAAACATGATGAGCCATTTTATGTTAACATCAGCGTCATGCTAAGAGCATGTTAAAAAAGGGCTTCTTATGCATTACAGGAGATGAAAGCTGGCTTTTAACTCTCAATGGGAGAGATAAAATGCTGTATGGACAGTAAAACCACTTTGGTAATTGGCTTCAGCTAATTGGTTGCCATAATCAGTTCACTAACTCACGTCAGTGGGAAAGCAATGTGGGTCAGTTAGGGTTAGCAGTGTGCTGTTTTTGAAATGTGGATTACAGGAGA
This sequence comes from Clarias gariepinus, assembly GCF_024256425.1. Classification (NCBI taxonomy): domain Eukaryota; kingdom Metazoa; phylum Chordata; class Actinopteri; order Siluriformes; family Clariidae; genus Clarias; species Clarias gariepinus. Next base: position 4,872,970 of record NC_071108.1, on the reverse strand, counting down.
CGAGAGATTTAGCCATCATTTTTGTTTCTTTTACATTCTACAGTTCATTTTATATGATAAAAACAGACAAGAAATGATGAATGACAGAAATAACTTGCTTCTGCTAATTTGCCTAGTGTTGTAAACATATTAATTAGACACCTATATACAGAGTATTAAAGACCTGATACGTACACACCGTTACGGCATCTCGATCCGTCCATCTTAAAAATGTGGGACTGAGATAAAGAATGAGGCTTCACCTACTGCTTCCAATTCAAAGTAACACTAATCGCAAGTGCCTCATGTAATCATGGTACATTTTATCATAGTGTGAAGTGTGTTCCTGAAAGGCGCAGGCTCTGTGCTCATTCTGAAAGGACTTAATAATCTCCAGCAGAGACTCCATTCAGACTGGAAGCCTTTAAGGCTATGTATTGTCCCTACTTTCTCTCTACTCCTTCTTCGCAGTAAACCCCGCTGGGTCTGTAGTACTGTTGCTCTGTCCGGCCCTGGCACAGGTTGAAGGTTTTAAATGGAGAGATTTACCCCATGATTTCCCTGGAGAGATGGCCATCTGCCTCTTGTCACCCAGCCCACTCTCGCTGCTCCTACACATACACAAACGCCAGTGATAATAACACACACGACATGAACCCGGGGGCATTCAAATACTCACAGGCAGATGACAACCAGCCAGCAGCTCTATTTATAGACTTAATGAAGGCTCCAATGAAAGAGTTACACTATATACACATATATCTGAATACGTATCTGTCTGTGCGAACTGTACACACAATCATTTACCATCAACACTTGCGAGCGACATGAAGGCGGCTGGGAGTTGTTTCCACATCCCCAGTACAGTCCTGACCTCACTCTAAGCATTTATTTCCACGTTTGGGCCATTATAGGAGTTCCTGGCAGGCCGGGAAGTCTGATCGTGGCTCCGACGTACTGAGAAAACTTACTACCTTGATGGTGTCCAAGCACAAGTGAAACACTGGGATAAGTGCATTAGTGTAATAGCAGATTATAAAGAGAAATAAAGGGAGGTTTTTCTGTTATTCTACATAATCCAAAGTCCCGATTTGACTAGATAGATAGATGGATATGTAATAAAATACAGGCTGAAAAGGTGACTCTTTAATGTGTTAAAAGTAGAAATATAAGTATTATGCTCTGGTGGAAAGACATCAAATCTAAGATCTTTGACCAATCATGAGCTAAAAATCGCGCTACAAGTATAGTTTTAAATGTGTGTGTATATATATAATTATATATATATATATATATATATATATATATATATTTTTTTTTTTTTTCAAACAATTATGCTGAACTACCATCGAACCAAATTGATGGAACACTCAAAGGTCAACAGTCCCATGAAAAATCATGGTACTTGTATATGGTTTAATACTTTGAACTTTTTACTTTGAACTTCTTAAAATGATTTGGCATTAAACTGCATCTCATCGGATTTTCTGTTTCTGTTTGATTTTCCAAGTGAAAGTTTTATATATATATATATATATATACCATCAGACTGACAGTATATGTCTATGTACCTAAAAATGTAAATGTGGTTCTTCCATAAACTGTTGCCATAAATTTGAAAGATCACAATTGGCTGTAACGTCTTTGTATTCTGTATAGCATTCCTACTTCTCTTTACTGGAACTAAAACACCCAAACCTGTTCCAGCATGAAAATGCCCCTGTGAACCTCAACCCCGATGAACACCTTTGTTACAACTTGGAACGCTGACAGCCGTCAAAGCATCCTTGCCTGACATCGGTGCCTGACCACACTAATGCTCTTGGGGTTGAATGGGCAGAGATTCTGGGAAGCCTCTTAGATTTTTGGCATGCTCAAAATCCTAGTGGAAAGCCTCCCCAGACGAGTGGATGTTATTATAGGAGCAAAGGAAGGACTAAATCTGGAATGTTCAAAAAGCACATGTATCTGTTTGAAGTGGGACAAAATAGGCATAGAAATGTGAGGGTTAATCAGTAGCTGAACAACAAGAGGGGAGGGGATCATGCATCATATAATCGAAATGTCAGGGATAAAATCTTTGTAAGAAAAAAGTTTTCTTTTTTTTTTGCCCAATGAACATGCAATTGAGTTAATTATACTCAGGTATGTGCAAATCTTCTAAAATTAGACAACGACTTAAACTCTTTTCACATCTGTAACTACCGAAGGCCTCAGAATAATGCTTTTACTCTGACAGTTTCCCTTACAAATAATTTCCTGACAATTTCCTGTACTTTAGCCGCAGTGTTAATGTCAGAAGCAGATAATGTGACAAGCACGATACCAATTATACTCAATAATTCGCTTATAAGAGCAGTTTTATTTTTATATATGGATCCATGTCTGTATTAAGTCTTTGTGAGGTGGATTTGTTCTGTTGAAACAAGAAAAGCATGCAGGCTTTGTATCCTGTGACAGCTGGGTGAAAAGAGGGTTACCACGGCTGACCCTTTGCCCTTTTCAGTCCCGCCCTCCTTTATTGCCCTTTCAACCAACAAACCGAGTTATCTTAAGAGTAATTAGCAGCATGCACGTCGCACATGGGGACCGCCACTTCAGATCTGTCGCTTGTGCACAGAAGGTGAATGAGAGTAGATTTTTTATGATCAATGCTTTTTGTGAACGTGTCATGGCCAATACAATAAACGTGACACTGGAGACTAATAGACCGACATTCTGTGTTTATTTTTTTTCCCTACATGAAGATCCTGTTGGAAATGAAGAGTAATTAATAATTATAGGCCTTTGACATTAACTCGAGTATATGAGAGAAGGGATTCAATTAAGAGAATGCACTTCATCATCTAGTGGACAAATGGTAGACAATGTCCCTGTGTAACACTGTTCCCGGGTCTCTGAGGTAATCACGGGATCTAATCATGCTGTATTAAATTATCTCTAAAATTATCTCTTAAACACACTTCATCTTTATTCCTTTGAGTATACGACCTGTCATCATCATCTGTTCTATCACACAGTCTGCGAATGCTCTGATAGTGACTGCAAATGCATGGTGTATATTAATGTTATGATACTTTATTAATGCTCTAATAATAGATATTCCTATAGCAGATGCTCCATAAAATTTGGGAGCAATAATACAACAGAATGAAAAACAGGTAATTTAGTGAACCCCTCAACACTCATGGTCTATAAATGATTTTATCCTGTGTATAGTTGAGGTCCAACTATACATACTTATTTTTGATTCATGCTTTCATTCACCATTTTAGGAATGTACTAAAATGACAAAAAAACAAACCAGCACTATGTGTACTCCATCGTCCACTATCTTAGTTTTCCTCAACCGGAGTTCCATAGACTATGTGTTTTTTGATTATAATTAAACGACATTTAATTTAGCTAATTACCAAATCCCCCACTGCGACTTATACAGACGTTGCCATGGCAACATACTGTAGCTTATAAATCATTTTTCTCTAGTTAAAACAAATGCTTTAATTGCACCCCGTCTTTAATCCACTAAATAAAAATTGGAGATGAATAATTGAGCAAATTACACAAAGCTAATTTAGAACAATAAATCTATTTTCATCACAAAGCTAGAATCATGTTCCCGTTCAGACGGCTCACACTAAGCAAACAGCTAATAAAAATGTAGATCAGTGACATTTGATAGTTTAATAAACAGAGTGTCTCTGTAAGCTTCCTACTCCTTCCATGTTTGTGCTCGCCAAACAAATTAATACGGATGTAAAAAAAAAAAAATCCCAGTTATGCATTCATCTCCTTGTTGTTTGATGAAGACAGTAGCCAAGTGTAAATACATACAGGACAAAATCGTTTAATATATTTGAACTAGAAATCACATTATCTAGTAGATACACCTTGAACAAGATTGACTTTGGATGATGACTTAATGCATACGCTGCTAATGATGCTAATCTGATGAACAGGCAAGAACTTGAGAACTTGAGTCAAAATCTGATTTTGCTAGCAACAAGCTAGCCAGCCATGATTAGTGACCTTGAGTATGTACTTTTTCAAGACACTGAACTATATGTCAATTTATCTAAACAACAACAGAAAATTTGTTTAAGTACAAAGCAATACTTGGTTTAATGCTAACTGTGTAAGCGGCCATGTTGAATTTCAGACGAATGCGGCGGGATGTTCTTCTAGCCCTGAAAACAAATCTTTTTTTGATGTTCGGTCTTTTATTTTAGTGTAATTCTATATTGCGTGTGTGTGGTCCGTCTACGTGCCCCCTGGCGCATCATGCGACCAATATATATTTGTCGTATCTGTGGTAGTTATTTACAGGGTTGGGTTGCTAGCTCGACGCCCGATTGTATCTGAGCACTTGGGGGTGAAGGACCTTAAGGCTTAAGGCTCCAACAGTCAGAGACAACCCGGAGACGTCGGGGCTCGTAGCAGGGACCTCCTGGTCCGTAGTCCAACACCTTAACCACCGAGCGACCCGGCCCCCTTATCCTATATTATATGTATGAAAATATTACAAGTAGAGGCAGAGTTTCTACCCAGGTAAAACATGTAAGTTGAACAGAAATGAACAGTAGTTAACCCATTAAACAGAATTATATACATTTACAATTTCTATTCATTGTTGAAAACACAGATAAAAGTATGACAATATATATTACAGTATATCAATATGTAAAAGCTGCATGAAGCCCTGATCTTTTCTTCCAGTGCTAGAGAAGCTTTTAAATATTCAAATCCAATAATGTCATGGATGGTAGGATTAGGAAAAATATGCTGACCTTCATTTCTCATTGTTAAACATAATAATGCAGAGGAGACGTGATGAGAGGGCGATACAGTAACCTGGGAAGTGAATTACAAATGACTACCATGAACTGGATCTCGCTTCCCAAGGTCAGTTTACTAACCCACAATGGCAGCTTTGTATTGTGTCCCTCTGGGATGGAGCTGTGGTCTAGTTACAGATTAAAGCTCAGATTAAAAACACCAGGGTCAGACTCCAGTCCTGGATGCTGGGATTTGTGGTTTCTAGTTTTACTAACACTAAACCCGGGGTGTGAAAGAAGGTTTAGAGTTAAACTGTGCGGTGACGTCACCTTAAAGGACTGGAGCATTACAGCTTTAAAACCAACAAAAAAATGTTTTTTTTACCTATCAAAAAATGTCATGCATTGACTTCAGTCATACTGAGCACTAGTGTGTAAAGTCAGATTAGGGCCTAAAGGATCTAGGATCAGGGTTGATTCGATGGCTATACTGTAGCTCTGATTTAGTTGGTTGTTGTGGTTTTAAGGACAGTGGTGTTCAGTGTCAGCTGTTTGTTTGCCTCAACGATCGACTCGTTCCCAGATGGGTGGATCAGTTTTCAGGCGCTTTCCTCCTTCAGCTGTCTCTCTCTCGAACACACACACACACACACACACACACACAAAATCATGTAAAAACACTAAACCCTAACACGAAAAAAGAAATTTATCACTTTAACTTGTGAAGTTTATTTTCTGCAATATTGGATTATAGGTCTATCTAGGTCTGTTACGTTTATATTCTTGAAATCTTATTCATTACAATGACAATTACTCTGGGATCTGTTGAACAAAACAAATAAAAACAAAACAGGATATCCAAATGAGATACGGTGTTGTCCTTGTATCCTCGACCACTGCTGACTGTAGACTATCGATTCAAGTCGCTTTGATCTTACAGCTTTGCGATTTTCAATTTGCTTCAATAGCACTAAAGTTTATTCTCTGAACAGCTACTGTATATTATTAGAAGTTTTGAAATACCTACAGAAGGTTTTTAATAGACGCTGAAATAATTTGCTCGTGGAGTTAAAGATTTTGTCATAATTTTTTTTTAAAAAGACACTCCAGTACAGTAGGACATACAAAGTTAAAAGAAAAAGAAATAATAATAATCTTGCAAAATTAGAGTATTTTGAAGCTACTTTGTAGAAAATGCAAAAGTTTTGTTTTTTCTGCACAAGCTATGGTGTATTTTCGACTATAATATTTTAGACTATTTACGGTTTGATTAAAATCAATTAAATAGTAAAATCACTGAAATGAACAACATTGTTTATTTACATATTCATTGTTTATCATATTTAATGTTTGATAAAATAGTCATAAAAATTACCAAATTATAGAACACACTAATGGTTAGAGAAATCCTGTCAAATAACTTTCTCAGAGCTCAAGGTTTCACGGTATTATTATAATAATAATTATTATTATTATATTATTATTATATAATCACGTTACAGTCGTAGTATCCATAGCTGTAGTTTCACAGGCATTCCACAATATGAAATACTTTTCCTTAAAAAAAGCACAGCATGCAATTTGAGAAAGGTGTTAACCGTGGAATTTTTGGATGAAGGATAAACCGTGAGTAGATGCCACTCAATAATTAATATCAATGTTTAAAATAGGCAGGATTTTTAAATCAGTTCAGTCTCAACAAGCTGATACAATATTTAAAATGTTTTTTGTTTTTTTTCTCAAGAGCTCAAACCCCAAAGGGACGAGCTGAGGCTTAAGAAAATAAGTGGTGTTTACTCTGAGAGGTGTTTTATCAGAGTTTCCTTTGCGGTGTCTTTACAGGCCTTTCTTTCTCCTTTAAAGAGACACAGGAGATATGAGACTAATCTCAAACTCTGCACTCCCAACAATCCTTTCCTACAGAGACAGTGAGATAGAGAGTGATGGAGGTTGGACTGGAGAAAGCTTTATGAGATAAAAAAAAAATCAATGCAAATTTAAACGAAAGAAAAAAAAAATAAAGACCTTTTTTTTTTCTTTTCCGAGGATGAGCTCAGTTTTATTCCAGACAGTAAATCTGCACTTTTATGAGCTGGATTTTTTTTTATAGCTGAGGTCTGTAGAATCCATGCTGCTGTAAGACACTTTGGATTTTGATAATATTAAGGTTTTCAGGTTCTGTTCACTAAGTAAAAGCTTTTCACAGGCTCTTATTGGATTCTCACGTCTTGGAATCTCAAGTTTGCACACAAAACCTTTTTCTCGAAACACGACCGCATCACATCCTTCACTTCCCTTCATCAAGTAAGGTTCAAAAACAATTTTCACACCTCAAATCAGTCTTTGCCTTTGTGTGTTTAGGAACGCAGGGAATGCTGTTAGTTCAGTTATTTTTGACCTGGTATTTCAGAGACTGGAATGACACACGGGAAGTAACAGAGATGATCCTGCATCCAAATTCAGACGAATTCAACGCTTACGCCAATGACTCATTTTCCCTTTGTCCACATAGCAAGAAAGCGCGTGATGTCCGACAATAAATACTACCCACTGCTGTGAATGAGGTCCATATGCTGAGCTCTGTCCATAGGAGGAGAAGTAACGATAGCTTCCCTCGTCGCTCTGCTGCTCCTGAGTGGATTAGTGTGTCTTGTTTCGTGTGTCTCGAATCTTTTCCTGTCTTCTCCTATTACATTTTGTGTTATTCAATAGCAAAGCCTAAACGCACACACACACGCCACATACCACACACACACACAAACACCCTACTGAGTCACTTTCGTAGGTATTCTGAGCATTTCTGGTGATTTGAGGGTGCACATTTGTGCTCGCTCGCTTTACAGAAAAAAAACACTTGAGGAATTGTATGAGCCGGTTAAAACTCTCTCGTGCTGCTTCTCTGGTGATTAAAGTTTCCACTTACTCATTCGCTTGTCCTCATACAGACACACACACACATAGCTTCTCCCCCACTATCTCTTTCACTCCCTTACACACAGCCTGTGTCCTTTCCACTATCCAGCTATCCAGCCAAATCTCTCTCTCTCTCTCTCTTTCTCTCTCTCTGCCACGTTGCTCGTGGTTCCTGGTGGCGGTATGGCGTTCCCACACACTGACACACTGACATACTTCTCCGCCATCCTGTTTCTCTGCTATTCTCTATTCCGCGGCAATTAATCACGCTTGTCTCTCTTTTCTGCACTTCTTCATCTCTTGCTTTTCACCTCTTCTCTATCACCTCAGTGTTTTTTCTCCATTTTTCTCCCCATAGATGCTCCTCTCTCCTTAGACGCTGCTGTCTTGTCCTTGCTCGAATGACTTCTCCAATCTCTCTCGCTCGCGCTCTCACACACACAAACACACAAAAGAAATACATTACCATACTCCAAATGAGCATTCAAATCACTAAACCCCATAGCTATCCGCTAAGCACGCACCAGCATTCAATTAGACGACATACTGTGTAAGATTTTGCACACTTAATAAGAAATTGATGAAACAAAGAAACTTTGTTTGCATACCAATAAGACATTTACTATGTCTTCATGGTCGTCATTTAGATCCTCAACTAGAGTTACGAGTTTAAAATGTTCTCCCCATGATTGATTGGGTTTCCCCCTAAATCCCAAAATCACAGTGGGTAAACTGGTCATGATACATTCATTGCCCTCTAGGTGTGAATTGTGCATCTCATCCACGGTGTGTCCCTGCTTGGTGTCAGATGTTCCAGCTAAATGCAGTGCTTTGGATCCTGTCCAGGATAAAGTTCATACTGAAGAAGAATGAACGAGGGGAAAGTATTGGGTTTACACATTAAAGTAATTAAAACAAAACAAGATAAACACCAACATTTAAGGCAAAAAAACTCTCCTTGCTTTTGGCTCTCATTTTCTCCTGTTAAGTTTGAAAGTTGTGTTTCATTTTATTTTTAAATAATTCTAAACAAGTGATGTTTCCTGCCTCCCAAAAAAACAAAAAACATAGTTTTAGTAGATACAATAACTTCACAGCAAACCTTATTAATACTTTTAGCTCTTCAAATATTTGGGATAATATTGTGCCAGCTACCATTCCTTAAAATCGCTAGCTTGCTGGATACTTAATATAATGTTAATATGTAATGTATAATATAATGTGCCACTTTTCCGTGCTAGCTTGTAATATTTCCAGCTTGCAGTTTCTATTTTTGGTCATACAAACAAAAAAGAAGAAGAAAAAAAGTAAGATTTGGATTTACTGATATTTCTTTAACATTTAATGTGTGCTAGTTGTAAAATGTTCAAATATTTAATACATTTAAATGTGGCATAATTTTATGCTAGTTCCAATTTCTTAGCTTAGCTGAAACAGCAAGCTAGCAAGCTAATATAATGTTAGCCAATTTCCAAAAATATATAGACTGTAGTGAGTATCTATTTTTTAACAAAATAAGCTTCATATTTATTGCCATTTCTTTTATTTTTGATGTGTGATAACTGTAGGGTTCACAAATAACCAGAAACTTTTACATTTGGGTAAACTTTAAGCTAGCTGCTATTTCTTAGCTCAGTGGAAATTGGGAAATAGCTAGCCTAGCTAATATAATTTTAGCAAAAGTTTCTTGTTAAAAAATATAGGTTCTAGCATGTATTTGTTTTAAAAACAACAATGATAGCATTAAAGATAATGTAAGCTTTATATTTATATAATTTTATAATAAAGTTAGGTAAATTTTATGCCTGTTAATTTTTTTAGATTAGTTGAAACTGCTAGCTAGCTAATATAATTTTAGCCCATTTTCCTTTCTAGCTTTTAATATTCCCATGAAATACTGATTCTAGTGAGTACAATAAAAAAAAAAGAACAACAAATAGCGAAGATAATTAAGATTTTTTTTTCATTTATTGCTAGCTTGTAATTTTCCACAACATATAGATTCTAAGAATATAATTTTTTTTATAAAACATTTAAAGTAAGCATTAAATTCGCTGCTATTTTCTTTTACATTTGATGTGTAAAGTTTAAAAATGAACAAAAACATGGAGTTCTGTAAGGACATGGGGACATTGGGCACTAAGTTTATATTTTATAATATTACAATACAATTTACCCTAATTAAAAAAAAAAAAAAAGGTCTTTCATTCTAAATCCTGGTGATGCATTAGTATTTGGTTAGAAAGTACACAAAACGTGATGTAAACGTGACGTACCTTTACACACGGTCACTTTTAAAAACAGTAATATAATTTTTTACAGTTCTTCACCTTGACTTCATAGAAATCTAAATACATAAGTACTCGACAGAACGGCAGACAGACCTAGTGGGGGAAGGTAGGATCCTGTCAGAACAGTCACCACACTTTTTTCTGCACATACTGTCACCATGTTCACAGCCGAAGCACTCTCACACAGTACCTGCTAAAGATCTCACGGGGCATGGTGATTAATCACACACTCTCCAGGCTAGCAGGCAGAATGAGATACCATCACACACAGACACACACTCGGCATTATGTTTTTTAACTAGGGGCGTGTATTGAGATGGTCTCAAAAGGACAACCTGAGGGGTTTTGGGGGTTGGGCAGAACAAGGTTACGGTGTAACCTGCACTGAGGTCCTAAGTGGCTTGCTCAAGGAGGCAAATTATTTTGTGTTTGAAAGATTGTTTTAGCCTTTCAGGAGGCAATATATAATTTGTTATTCCTTAACAAACTCAACATTAACATTCATATTCCAGAGCTTTTTTTTATTACCGTGAAAGAGCACTCACAGGGGGACCAAAAGACTCAATAAGGACCATTTTTATCTCTTCAGGAGCAAACAAACCCCATAAGGTCCAATTATATGCTTTAATGACGTTTCTCTACAATTATGTCCCTCTCATTAAAGGTGCAAACACAAATACACATGAGGGTTTTACCAATTAACAAGTGATTATGCTTTAAACCCCACAGATAATAAGATCAGACTTGCAATTAACGCTTTGCTTTCACCACTAAGTATGAATCATTTCTGAGCCTAGACCTGACTGATCAACCCCAGATCATAACACTGCCTCCAGAGGCCTGTACTGTGGCCACCATGCATGATCCACTTCACCATGCATAATGCGCTTACCTTCTTACCCTGACGCGCCAATCACTCCGGAATAGGGTCAATCTGGACTCATTAGACCACCTGACCCTTTTTATCAACGCTCCAAAGTCAAATCTTTGCTCCCCTTAGCAATTTGAAGTCTTTTTTATTAGCCTTACTAACAAGTGGTTTTCTTATGACACAACTGTTTAGTCCCAACCCTGTGAGTTCTCATCACACTGTGTGTGTTTGGAAATGCTCTAACTTTCATTAAAAAACATAGCTAGTGGTTTTATTGTTTATTTTTTAACCATGCAACTTCACCAAGTGTTTAAGTGACTTCCTTTCAAAATATTTCGCCGATCACATTTCATCACAAAGTTGACTATTTCGGTAATGCGTGAAAAGGTTCTTAAACCAGTTCCAGTAATGTAAAATCTCCTTAGTTATTTTCTTTGCTCGATACAGACCAAAAAATTTACCCTTTTGAAATGGCGACTTTTTTTTTTGGCCAGGCAGGGTAATTGACTATTTGGTTTTGGCATATATTTGGCAATGAAAAGACACGGTTTCGATCATAGGATAAAATCAGAGTGAACCTCCCAGTTCCATCTCCATCAAAACACTCTGGTTGTTTTATAGAACCACATAGAACCCCCATTCTATACTATACTATACTATACTATAATATACTGTACTATACTATATTATACATATTACCACAATAAAATAAAATTAAATAAAATTCATCGATTAAGTTCGATCATGAGTTTAAACCATAGGGAGCCCCCTGGTTTCATCACAGATCAGAATTTAAGTGAACTTAAAATAAAAGTAGAATAAAAACACATAATAAACTCTCTTCATGTATTAGATTCAGAATAAAAAACAAGCATTAGACTCCTCTATGCATTCTGAATAGAAATAACTCTTTCGTTTCGCCATGGATTGAAAATAAACACAATTCTTGGGTCCCAATCCAGATTGAAAACATGGTGAAGTTTCTGCTTTTAGCATAGATACAGTAAAATCTGCATCGAATAAATCTCCTTATGGAATTTCATTTTCATTTTCTGGGATTCTGCTGTCTTTTTTGTGACATCACTGCCAGGTTCGCTATTCCTTCGTGCTGTTCACCGTGCCACAGCTCGGCCTGCCAGGTTCGGCTGCTATTTATACCATCAGCTGGTGTGAGTGTGACTGAAGCTTTTGTCAGTTCTATCTGATAGTCATTAACTCTGAACGCACCATCCCCCCTCTGCTTAAAGCAGCTGCTCAGGAGTGAGGAAAACTACCCTGCAGCTGCATTTCAGCTCTGAGTCCCAGCTGGGCCACATAGTGTCTGGAGCTGGAGGTCTCCTAGGATGCAATTAGCTGATTTCTTATTGGCGAGGAAAGGACAGAGGAACTGTTTCCCCTTCCCATGCCCTTATACATCACGTCTTTCCCCTCAGACGCTGATGATCTAATGGTTCACATGAAGGAAAACCCTGTAATCATAGCACGGCGCTCTAGTGTTGACGTTTCCGGTATCTGAGACGGATGAAAGGGGCCATGAGAATATTAACTCGGCATGTTAACGTTAGCATGATGTCTCATGTTAAAATAAAATACACTGCAATATGTTGTCAAAATATTTGTTAAAAAATGCATAATGAACAAAGGACTTTAACAGATGGTTTGTGTAATTCAGAAATTGCTAATTTCCTAAGATTTTATGCACTGCTTTTTTTTTACGTTTCAGATTTAAAAAAAAACATACAAACTCGACAACCGTGGTGAGCTCAAAAGCATCTCAGGACCAGGGACCAGATGTACTAAAATGTACAGGTCCATGAATGTCTATTGGGGATCCTCATAGACTCCCATGTAAAAATGCCCAACTTTAAAAAAAAAGATTTTGGTCTCCATAGCCAGATTTCCTTTTCACAATTTCACAATTGTATGGGGGTAAATTTTTAATATAACTCATTGATCTTCATTCAGGTTCTATATATTTATGCTGTGTACAGGGTTTCAGGAGCTTGGAACCTATCCCAGGAGACTAAGAGCATAAAGCGGGGTACACCATGGACAGGGTGACAATCCACAGCAAGCGCACACACTATGGGTAATTTGGAAATGCCTAATCTGCATGACTTTGGACTGTGTGAGGAAACCCACCAATTAGAGAAATGAGAAGTTGACACAAGCGGACATGTAGCATATGAATCAAATGCTTTAGTGTTTTAGCTAAGCTCGCTAGCTTGTGAGTGGTAAATGATTTGGGTAGACGGCGTCCCCTTTATGGAATAACCATAGTTTAAGGTGTGTCAGCTCCTGCCAAGATAGTGACACCCTGAGTGCCTACATTTAAGCTTTAAAACTCTCTTCACCTATAGGTTACGTGATTGAAGGTTCCTCCACTTTTCACGTCTTTTCATGACAATCTATACTCAGGATGCAATCCTATAGGCATATGGGTTACAACTGGAGTCTGCTCCCGTGAACGTGAAGAACGGGAATGTAAGGCTACAGGATCACTGAGCCTGGACAGATGAAGATAAGAAAAACCTTGCCTGGACTAAACAGATACAGATATACTGTACACAGTGGCATTGTGATCCACGCCAAGCGTATACAACATTATTTTAACCGCACATACTGTAGAGACTTAACTGTATCTATTTTCTTTAAAGGCTTGCCAAGCCATGCTTGTTGCCGCCTCACTGCTCGGCTCATTCTTATTAAAATAAATAGAAGATGCGGAGGCGGTAATGAGCAAAACTTTCTAAAATTTTTAGCAGAAACAGTACAGTTAAGTCTTATCAGTACATGCTGAACCTTTGTAATAGTTGGTTTATTTGCCCTGTGATGAGAAAAAGCATATTAGTTCACAGAAATGAAGCACAAACTCATGTAAGAACGCTGCACACACGCTAGCATGGAAGCGTAATCAAATGTGGCATTTACTTTTATTTTTTTCCCCTCCAAACATAACAGTGTTTTTTCAAAGTGCTGAGCAGGGAAGACTGTTGTTTTTTCACCTGAAGCCATTTATATACGAACTTGCGCAAATGCGCTCACGCATGCCAGTCGGTTTGTACACACCGGTTTCTGAGTAAGCACTTTAGCCGAGCCATTAGCGTCTTTGATCTCAGTTCCTTTCAACGTCATTTTCGGTAAAATAATAACAAAAAAAAAAAAACAATAAACAGATTTGCTTCTTGCCACTTAACCTACAGAAGGGTTGCAAACTCTCAATAGCTTAACGCTGACCAATACATTTTGTAACGTACACGCTAAAAAAGAAAAGGACTTGTCCATGTAATCTAATCTATGGGCCAGATGGTTTTTATATGACTGTGGGGCGTAAATAAACTCCTTAAAGGGTAGGTCTGTTAAATAATAGGCATAGAACCTCTTTGTCCCAAGTCAGCACATTTTCCTATACGGTTACAGGAATTAAAGCTGCAGTACGCATCTTTTTAAGAACACTTCAGCTTAATCTGGCTTCACATTCCAATTGCTATGCTCTGAGAAAAAAAATATCTCTGTGAGAGACCGGACTCAGGAATCTGGCTGGTGAAAAAATTAACGGCTGCATCCCTTAACGTCTAAAAGAAGGCTATACATCTGCAATCGGCAGTGTCCCAGTGAATATTTAGCGAGAGGAACGCCTGACCATTGAATATCAACGGATAACTTGTCACCAGTTTGCGAAAGAGACGCATCTGTGTGTGGGAACTGTACACACAATCATTCACCAACACTACTTGCGCATTACATGACTTCAGCCGGGAGTTATTGTCACATCTGTGTACAGCCCTGATATCACTTCAAGCCATTTCTTCATGTTTGGGATTTAAAGGAATTCCTGGGAGGCCAGCGTTTTAGACGCTGAGCATGCAGTTCGATCATGGCTCTGGCGTACTGTGAACTCCAGCTAACTTTTTACCTTGATTGTAGCCAAGCACTGGTATAAGTGCACTAGTGGCAGGAGATTATATAAAGGAATAAACTAAACCTGAACCAGAACTACATCTGGTCATCTCCTGCTAGAACATAATAAGAAAAAAATAAAGAGGAAATTAGCTAGCTAACTAGCCATTCACATGATAATAAGTTAGCTAAATCAATCAAAACCGTGGACTAGGCAGCACCCTGGAGTCTCCACTTCCCCCGGTGGTCTTACTAATAAATTTATTATTTGGACTCTACAAAAAACTCAGTGAGGTAAAATAAAGCCTACGGTTACTGTTCTCTGTCTGCCAAGGTTCTATGTAATAATATTTACAATTAAGACAATCATAGTGTGACTTAAGAGTTAGTTTTAGAGCTCGCTAGTCAATCCGGAGGCGGCTGCTCTTGTTCCCACCCTATATATGGACAGGCAGCTTAAACTCTGGGCATAACAGGACTCCGGAGGTCTCCAGAGGACCTGACTCATTCACACAAGTGTTATTCTCCTCATACAGCACAGACGGGTTGCCAGACTCGCTTCCTGTTCGTCCGAGACCCGACCCGGTTCCCGCGCTGTCATAACAGCTGCCCGTTAAAACATTCAATTTAGCTGAACAAGTTGTTTTGTGTGTTTTTTTGTTTTTTTTCCCTTGGCGAGATGTTCGTGATCTTCATTAGGGGAGGAGATAAGCTTGTTTTACAGTTAGCAAAGGAGCTCCGAAAGCCATGTGACGATAATCAGGGGAGTTTTAATAGGACACCAATACACTCCCATCCTAGGCAGATGCAAGATTTTCTTTTTTTTTTTTCTTCTTCTCTGCAAAACATTACAGATGCACCAAAAATCCCTTACACTCCGACGAATTCGGGAAAGATTCCATCTCCCAAACATAACAGAAAGCATGCTGGAGAATGGAACGGTTTCAACTATTTTTGCAATGCTACAGTGTTTTGTGGTGGTGTTAATGCAGCATGGTTGAAAAACTTCCACTGAAGAATGTACCTAATTAAGCACCGCTAATCGCTTCCAATGTGATTTGCATTTAGCCTCCATTATGATATCTGTCCAACTGCAATTATTATTATTATTATTACTGTTGTTGATATCCCACACTGACAGAGGTCTTGCACTTGAAGCTTTGCTTCTGATTCCATCCCCAACCCACCACCCCCCATTAGCTTGCACACTGGAGAGAAAAAAAAAAAAACCCAGAAAAGTATGCACTTCAAATTGAGCTGAGGAGTCTGTGTGTGGCGGGTGGGAAGGTCATGGGAAGGCTGTGCTATATTGGGAGTCTCAGAAGCAAAGCAAATTTCCCAAAGCCTCTGTTTAAAAAAGCACGGATGATGAAAACATTCTGCTCAAGCTCACAAGAATAAATAAGCCATCTCTGTAACGCTTTTAGAATTTAATGTAACCGCCTTAAAGGTTTTACATGTCATTAGGAATATCAGTGTTGTTTCACACACACACTCACACACAAATTACACTCTCAAGCCTTAAAGGTATATAAACAGCCAGACATCCAAGTGTACCACACTTTTTTTAGGAATGTTTCTGGCCAGGACCCTAGGAGAGGAAAAGGAACTGTTAAACATTTTAGAACTTCCCCTTCCCTTCTAATATAATGTTAATTACTCTATACATTATGTGACTACTGTACGAGGCCCCAGTGTCAAAGTCTTTGTAAGTATTTGCATTTTTAAATCATTCAATCACCTTTTGGTTTTTGGCACAGAGGGGAAAAAAAACAAGCAGGTCATGAAACGCCTATTTAAAGTTGTACAGTGACAAGTGAACTAAACGTTGATCACCAACTATACTAACTAGAGGTTCATGGGCACCAAAGGCTCTCCTATGCCAGTGTGTCTGGTCCAATCACACAAAAAAGCCAATGAAGCACAAAAAAGTAAACGCCGGCCATGATAGAAAGTCACCAGAACACCCATTGCACCACAGCCCCCTGTGCACTGGGCCCAACAAGGAAAGAACCTCCAAACTCCCCTTAACCCATGGCGCCCACAGGGATCCGCAGGTGGTTTCAATGTTATGGCTGATTGGAGTATATATAGTATTTTATAACACAAGTGATAATCACTTGTAAATAAATCATAATTAATAAATAAAAATTCTGAGGTAAATCCCTGTGGTATAAGAAATAACAGTCAACTTTGGTTGGTAACAGTACTGTAATAGTTTCCTGTAACAGCTAACACTGCTATGCTGTAATCCTTAGGCTGAAGAAATGCTGTAACTATACACTGGATGGCCAATGGTTTGAGAACCATTTAACCATTACACCCAAATGTGCTTGGTGTCCATTAGATTGTGAAGCATGGCTGTAGAGATCTTTATTTAATCAACTACAAGAGCATTAGTGAGGTCACGTACTGATGTTGGGATGTCTAGAAGGTCTAGGGTTCAGTTTATCCCAAAGGAGTTTAAGAAGGTTGAGGTGAGGACTATATAGATGAAAGTGTTTGGCCAAACCTGCAATGGCATTGTATTTAAATACATATACATCAAGATGGAGTTGGTCCTCCTTTTGCAGCTATAACAGCTTCCACTCTTCTTGGAAGGCTCTCCACAAGATTTTGGAGTGTTTCTGTGGGAATTCGTGCACATTCATTCTGTAGAGCATTTATGAGGTCAGGCACTGATGTTGGACGAGAAGGTCTGGCTAGCAATCTCCGTTCCAGTTCATCCCAAAGGTGCTTGAGAGGGTTGAGGTCAGGGCTCTGTGTTAGGGCCAGTCAAGTCTTTCCTCACTGAAGTCATCAAACCATGACTTTAGAGTCTTTGCTTTGTGCATGTTGGAATAGGAAAAAGGGCCTTCCCCTTGTTCTATTGTTAACAAAGTTGAAAGCATAGCATTGGCCAAGATGTCTTGGTATAACGCTGAAGCATTAAGAATGCCCTTTACTGAAACACCTGAATTCAATAGTTTGAGAAACTACTTTTGTCCATATAGTGTACATGAAGGCTGATTTCTTCCACTCCAACCCAGACAGGCCATGTCTTCATGAAGCTTGCTTTGCGCACTGGTGTCATGCTGAACTTATGGTTTTGTAATGCTACAGCATACAAAGACGTTATACACACTTGTGTGCATCACAAATGGTCAGGTGGTCCAGATGTAATGAACTAATCACAAGGCACAAGATCACAATTCTGATTCATGTATATAATTAAGTGCGCCGCTCTTGGCTGAAAACATAATGCACCGTTTTACATCCGCTCATGGGCGCACACGCGCGCGCACACAACCGCAAATCAATAGGCAATACATTTCCTCGTGAAAGCTTTGCATGCAGGAAATGCCTATATCTCTACTCCCCCATGTCCTTATCATACTGTGACGGACAACACAACGCATACATCTGCTGGTCAGCTCTCTCTCTCTCTCACACACACATACACACACACACACAGATAGAGGAAGAGAGAGACGCGCTCTGGACGCATGCTCCATCCCCCTGAGCTTAATTGCATTTCACAGCGCAGTGCTCGAGCAAACAGCTCAAAGTGACACACACACACACACACACTCACAAGCACAAACAGTGCACAAGCAGTGCGGCACCAGAGCTTTATCTCTATGTGCTTTATCTCATGTTTTCCCTCCCTCGTCCAAGTGAAAGCCCTCATCACCATGCTGCATCCTCTGGGTTCTCTCTGATTAGAGATGTAGCTATTAATTAGATTTCTTTATAACCAGGACATGCGCACAAGATTCTAACAAAATGCATGGCACATATGAATGCACTCGCTCTGGTGCCGCATAATGCGCGAGGTACGTCTTGCATCCCGAGTGCCATAAAAGAACCCTTAGTGTGAACCTGATGCAAAGACGCGTTGTCCTGTCTGTAATGAAGTGCGTGCGTTCCTGCAGGTGAGTGAGTCATAATGCTGGGGTAGAAAAAATAAAAAACATTGCACTTAAAGTGTCTCCGCGTGCACAGTGTGACACTGACAGCGTTGTGTGTCCTTGAGACATGCCCTAAATGTATACATGCGATGATGACATTGTGGACACTCTCCAAGGTCCATCCGATTAAACGAGATTTGTAACGCAATGTAGCTAATGAATGCGCAATCCATGCGGAGCACTTACCGCTTTTGCGGGATCCGGGCTGTGGGCTGAGATGGTAAGAAAAACGCATCGCCTTGAACTGACTGGAGAAGCTCGGGTGCGGGTCGGACGGCTGTTGTGGCGGCGGGCTGAAGGCGATCAGCGCGCTCCGGGGCCGGTTCAGCTGCATGCCTGCGCCTGCAATCAGGTTTGCAGGGCAGGGACGCGGGATCAACACTTCCAAATAAGTGATACAATCCGCAGTCAGGACTAATCAATAATCAGGAATAATCACAAGTGCTTAAGGGGGTGCGCGTCTCTGCGCCCAGGTGCGCTTCCGAGCTGCGCGTCCAGACCGGATCGTCCCGCGATCTGGAAGCTGAACGGTGTCCCGGTCAAACGGTAGCGAGGTGCCGGCGTGCCATCCAGCTGCTGAGTAACGATCCCATCCAAGGCCCTGTGGACGGCGTAAAACTCCATCAAAGACAAGGGTTTAATCTCTCCGCTGTGCTTTACTCAACATACCCACACTCATTACCTTGACCGTATTTATTTATTAATTTATTTATTCTAAAACAAAAAGTAACCGCCAAATAAAATGAGCCTTTTTTTTCAAATCATTAAAATGCTTGTGTGTGTCTTTTTTGTTTAAAAAGAGTCGTAACACTCCACGTTTGATCTCTTATAACACGAGACTACCTACATTTATTCTTCGTTGCCATCGTGTTAAAAAAAACTTCAAAAGAGTCGTGCAACTATTTAATTACCGCAAACGATTACACAAACAAACTAACAAACAAAAAAAGTTTAGTTCTTAATCCATCTTCCTGCCACGTCTTTGTTCCAAACGCAGGCCTGTAGGAATATCTCCAAAGTGCCAGAAACAAGAACAATAGCCATGTCAAAAAAGTTCAAAAAGCTTCCCGTTCACGCGAGACGGTTAAAGGCAGAACAGAACGTTGCTCCGGCCCGTGTGGCCGTTTATAACGTCTCCGTATAAATAACCGATCCGGTCCGGGAAATGTGCACACTCAGCTGCTTGAGCCCGGATTCGAACCTCGTCCAAAACCTCTCCAGCTCTAAAGCTCTCCGCTCCGCATCCTGAACGCGCTCTTACCGCCACCACAAAGACGCCGTGAAGCGCGTGAGTCGCGGGCTAAAATCCAGGTGCATTGTTTGTTTTTGTGGGTTTTTGACTCGCGGTGCCCTCCGGTGGGTAGACAGTCGAAAAACCCCGACTCCAAAGTGCCCTCGGAGTTTCCAGCTCCTTCCTTCCTTCCTTCTGGATCCCCTTTCTCTCCTGCTCCCTCCTGTGCGCTTTACTCAGAGGTGATGTGCGAGTCAATACGGAATCGACTCCTTCCGACTGAGTCGGTTCGTTGAATCGATTCGCAAGAAGCAATAAAGAATGCAAATTCCCTTGATTTATGTCATTTTTTTAATTGATGTTTTGTTTAATGTGTAAACTGCTTTTAAAATATGTTCCATCATCAATTTCGAATTAAAGAATTATTTTGTTAAAGGTGGTTAAGTAGTTAGCCCTCTCACCTTGCACCACCAGGGTGTGGGTTCGATTCCCATGTGTGCGTGCATATTCCTCCCATACTTGGTGGTTTTCCTCCAAGTGATCTCATTTTCTCCTACAGTCCAAAGACATGTAGATTAGGGTAATTGGAATTCCCCTAGTGTGTGAGTGTGTGTGCCCTGTGATGGATTTGTACCCCGACTCATGCCTTAAATCATGTGAAGCAAGTTATCTTTTTGACATGTCTTATCCGCTGCACAATGTTTGCACAGTTAGACTGCATATTACCTTGTATAACTTATATTTATTACCTACTGCACCTTCTGTACAATATTCACCCTCATCTTTGTACATATGAACACATAACCCCACTTACTTAATTAAATGCTAACTGCATTTCATTGGCTTTGTACATATACTTTCTACAACAACAGTAAAGTTGAATCTAATCTTATCTATATAGAAGTTGAGTCATGTCAAATGGACTTTTTTATTGTTAGGTAGAAATGTGTCACTACTCATCCAGGTAGCTTTTTCAGTCTGACACTAATCTAATCTAATCTAATCTATCTTGAAGCTGAGTCATGTCAACTGGATTTTTCTTCTTGTTGGGTAGAAATGTTTCACCACTCATCCAAGTAGCTTCTTTGCTCAGGTGCTAAACTAATCTAATAAAAATAAATGCATTGCAATTGTAAGTCTTTTTAATATGCAACATTTTTACAAACATTTAAAGTGGTTAATAAGTCATGTGATCAGGGGTTATTATACATTTTGCGAAAGAAACATGACTGACACTGTGTTGAAAAAGAGAGCGCAGTATCTGATTATCTTCAAAATGTTGTTAGTACTGTGTATGAAAGAATGGTTGGTATATCAGACTAATAAAACAAGGCATTTAAAAATTTGAAAAAAACTACATACCTGTTAAACTGGAAAACATCACTAGATCTTCCTTCTGATTTAAACTGCTTACTAAATTTCATTACTTATCTGGCAAAGAAATGTATAGTTATCTCGTGTACCGACTCTAAAGATGTGTTTGGCACAAGTGGCTCATCTTCTTCCTTTGGAAAAACTTACATATAACTTACAGAACAAATCTGAACTGTTCTGGTAGATATGAGCCCATTTGTGGGATCTACTTGAATAATTATGACCCTGATCCTGACCACCCTTCTTTTCTCTCTTTCTTTTACATTTCTTTTCTTTTTTCCATGATCACGCTTTTATATGAACAGATTATTGTTTGTGTTTAAATGTTTGCTGTGGGTGTCAATTATATATTGATCTGGCTCTGCTTTTTTTGTGGTTAAAAATCAATAATAAAAAAAAATTAGAGACAAAATAAATCATTTATATATAAAGCGAGTCAGTGAATGCATTAATCATTACACAGGCTAAAATATGAAGTGATAAAATAAATATGTGATTCATAAATAGTAAAATGTACCATAACCTTATCCAAGACAATATTTTATTGAAACTGCAGGTCATAAAATCAAATGAATCAAGCACTCACGTACTTTGATTCACATAAACCGGTTTGTATAGAAGAATACCTTATATTAAATATTGTGCAGTTTGGGACTTACTCTAGTACTACAAATATTACACTGAATGCGTCTTTTAATTGAATCGATCACACGAGTTGATTCGCTAGATAAGTTGCAACCTTTCATTTATTTTATGTTGATGTAATTAAGCCGAGTTGAGGATGTATTGTGGCGTTCGACATGTTAAATACCTTGTCTGTGGTATCTTGCAATGATCAAATGATCATGTAATTTGTGCAAGGTTCAATAAATTAAAATAAATAAATAAATAACTACATTTGAAATTTAATATTTTATATTAAAAGCTGGCTAAGTAAAACTTGTTGACTGTAAGGTCAAGTTTTTTATTTTTTTATTTAAAGGATATGTTGATTCAGTGGTGGTAAATCATCAACTCAAAGCTCCCACTCTTTGATTCAGTTTGTTTGGAGGAATCAGTAAAAAAAAAGTGTTAATGCATATCAATACAGTTCTGTCCTCATCCTTACACTAAGGTATTTGTATGATATTTGGTTCTAAATAAATAAAGTTATAGACTTGCTATACTAATACCAGGTTGTCTCAGTAACTAGAGTATCTAGTGCTCTAGATTGCAGTTTGGGACGCAGCCTCTGGCTGACATATGAAACCAGAAGCCAAACCCTCCTCCTCCTTCTCCTCAGTCCATGCTTTTCCCAAAGTCTGTTTCTCATTTGGATGTCCCCCCCACCCCCCACCCCAGTCTATGGGTTTTGGGCTTGAAATCTGATGCGAAGTAAAAAAAATTAGAAGAATCTCTCCCACTCTCTCTCTTTTCGTGTGTGAAAGTTTTTTTTTAAACAAACCACTTACAGTAATTTATGGCCTGATGTGTCCTAATAGACAGTATGATTTGTTATATTCCCTGTACAGAATATTTACTCAGGGGTGGGGGGGGGGGGGGATCAACATGGTCTGAGTAGAAGGAAGTGAAACAGATGGAAACAGAAGCCTAGCGAGGTCATGACCTCTTTTGATGCGAGTCGGAGTTGAGCTCCAGGACCTCAAAAAAAGAGCAGAGATTATTTGGGTTGCTATTAAAAATAAACGTAAGCTGAAATACTTTTGAAATACGGTTAACTGTGACGCATACTGCAGCGGAGAGGATTATACACCGCGGAAATTATTCCTCAGCCATCTTGTCTACAGGGAAATGGATCTGTTTTTATCATGTTATGAGATTAGAGCAAACCTGGACATTTGTACTCATTTTTAAATTTAAATAGTCTTGGCGAATAATTTTAGTAATTACATTTAGAAATAGTTCATTAAACCTAAAAGAGAAAACTGATGATGGAAGTGTTTGCTTATACACTGTCTGGTCTGTTGCCAGAAAAAAGTTGCCACTTTAGAAGGACCTGCATCAAGCAAAGAAAACAACTAAGGATATTTGAAATATAAATAATTGGAAATATACAGTAAGAAAACTACCTGTTAATCAAATAGGCAAAAAAAGGCTCCAAAGATTGGATGTTGGAGAAATCGAAAAAGGTCATGTGATCGGATGAGTCCAGATTGATCCTATTCCAGAGCAACGTGTACGTCAGGGTAAGAAGAGAAACGCATGAAGTGATGCACCCACAATGCATTGTGTCCACTGTACCAGCCTCTGAAGGCAGTGGTATGTTCTGGGGTTGCTTCATTCACATTATGTGGCAATTAAATAAAGTCAGATGATGACATGAATAACCAGGTTATCACATGGAGTTTTTCATATTCCAGGACTCCACGATTATGGAAAAAGTGGTTCCTTACACAAGTGATCCTTACTTGGATGTTCTACTATCTTATATCTAATTAAATTTTATAAAATGTACAGTATGCCATTCGGTTAATCATTACCAAATGATTAGTGTTGAAAAGTTTCAGTGGTATAAAAGGAAGAAAACATTTGAAACATGCGGTCAGTGGAAAATGATCAACTTCAGGGTCATAACGGTACGACGCCACTTCATCACGGTTTTGTTCCAACACTCATCTGGAAGTATTCTTATCAAAACCTATGTAACATTAACCTAAACACAGGAGCCAATAACTAGCTAATGCTCTCCTTCCTTAACTCAGAGAATAAGGAAAGCCAAAAAAAAAAAAACTAACCTCAGTGGTATTTCCTGTAACTGTTTATACTGCGTTTGATTCATAAAAGGTCAAAGAGGTAGCTCATATTCACAGCATGTAGCCCATCGACTTCACAGAACACTTTGGGAGTCGTATACGACCGCGCCGCTTTGATACGTGTGTGGGAGGTCACTAAGGTCAAAGAGGGGAGAGAGAGAGACGACGGAGAGCACTTCTGCTTCTGCTATTCCAGATCGGCCCCAAATAAAACTCGTGCTCACTCCATTTATATTGAAATGTATATGATTAGGGGTAAAAAAAAATTGAGGTCAAATCGAATAATACGTATTAATAAGCTTGTGAATATGGAAGTAGGTGAGATATTGGTGCAAATGCTGAACACAAATTCACGGCATGTGTAGAAGATATAGCGTTGATATAGCGTCCGAGTTGAAGCGACGGAAGATGATCTGGTTGAGCTGAGGATAAAGGAGAGGAGGTGAGAGAGCTAGACAATGTAAAGCACTAAAGCGCCGCCGCAGCGCTCTGTGTAGTTGGAGGCAAAGCCAGGGCTACAACGGCAAATCTCACCGCATCATTATCAGCGGCTAGACGAACCGCAGTGTGGCTAACGTTAATTAAAGTGTTGAAAAGATTTTCAACCAGAACATTTCAAACTCCCAAATGGATACTTTACTGAAAATGTTCCGTCACCAGTCACGGTCTAGCCTTAATCTAAGCTGGAATATGTAACGCTCATATATCCAAGCTGTCACTTCGTCTGAGAAGGCTGTTATTCATGCTCGTATACATGTAGCTTTAACGGCTGACTTAAGGAGAAGTCTGGAAGGAAGTCTATCCATCCTGGACAACATCAGTACATTATGACTCACAGATAGAATTTAAGTCACAATACTGTGGTGTGTAAAAAAAGTAATGAAAGCAGTTCTCCAGAAGGTGGTAGCCTTGCTGAGGGAGTTCGATTACATGGTTCAAAAGGGCTCCATAATGTCAACAAATCA
The DNA here is from genome assembly GCF_024256425.1 of Clarias gariepinus. NCBI lineage: Eukaryota > Metazoa > Chordata > Actinopteri > Siluriformes > Clariidae > Clarias > Clarias gariepinus. Next base: position 4,847,968 of record NC_071108.1, on the reverse strand, counting down.
CCTGAAGACGAATTTATTAACCACGTTCACAACACTGCTATTTTTAAAAAAAACATGTTTATTAAAAGAATCAATAGGTAGTTCATGAAAATGTGAAATGGAATCATAACAGTTGACAGACATCCACTTTTCATAGATGTAGTCAGTCATTAGTCTCACTCACACACACACACACACACACACACACACTCTCTTGAAGAGATCAGAATCGGTCTCTTTCCCCGGTCGGCTCCAGGGCGCACAAGGATTTCCTGCTCCTCAGGCTGTACCTCGGCTGCGGACAAGAAAATTGATCCGTATTAGCAAACGAATGCAGCTGAAAACCCCAGGAACAAAAACACAGCCCGGGTATGATAACATCTTATAGACGTCTGCTGAATCTCTAAACTCTGATCTGTATCAATAGGCAGGGATGGAAAGAATGGAACGTCTTGGTGGATTCCTGACATGCCTGGGAATTAGGGAGGA